>NC_088925.1:41107500-41367500 GCF_038396675.1 Hydra vulgaris
ATAGTTGGTACCAAATTAGTTGATTTATAAGGAATATAATACAACGCGATATTAAATCATTATTCACAGCAAAAATGTGCCTTAAAAAATATTTCTTAAATGTATGCAAACAATGTGCACGAAACTCATCTTAACATAGAAAAAACCTATTTAACTTTATTGTAACAAAAATATTATGCTATAACCAATCAAAATAGGCTTTAATCATAATTAACAATGTTTAAGGATATCCTAATCGCTTTGGAAATCCCTGCACAATAAGAGATCCTACACGTTTACCTACACAATGAGAGATACTACTCGTTTTGAAAATCCCTACACAATAAAATGAAGAATTAGAAAAAAAAAACAAGTAGTTTACAAGTAAGGGCTTTTATTGAATGCAGGAAAACTAAATTTACTCAATCATTTTAATAATATAGTAGTTATTAAAATGGTATTGACCGTAAACATTCTAGAAGTTTTTTAAACTGGAAAACATTCTTGGCAATTTCATATTTTAAATTAAAAACCAATATTATTTTCAAAATCATATTTTCATTTAATATGATATATTCTGAAAAGACTTTGATAAATATAAAGAACTGTCGAAATTGTTGAATCCCACTTCAGAGATACAACAATTTTGACGATTTTAATGAGTTTTTTGAGTTACTTAAAGAAACATCATGAACTCATTAAAATTGTAAAATATTTTTATACTTTCCTGTTATAAACTTTGAAATACCATTCGTGCCTCAGAAGTATTTATTTTCAGGTTTTTTTCTTGTTGTTATTGTTTTTTGTTAGGAAAATTGATATATATATATATATATATATATATATATATATATATATATATATATATATATATATATATATATGTATATATATATATATATATATGTATATGTATATATATATATATATTTGTTGAACGTCGTTATAGCATAAAATAAGTAATTATTTTTTAAAAAGTGACACGATGGTTTTTATTCTTGACATGTTTCGTAAAGTTTATTTACATTATCATAAGATTAATTTACAATAATAAAAAACTCTGAAATAAATATTAAAAAATAGAAGTTTTTATAGAGAAATATTAGCGGACAAAAAATTATACATAATAAACCAATATATTTATTACAAAATAACTCGGTTAATAACCAATCAAAGTAACCAATTGTCAAAAAAATATATATATATATTCAAATAAACTGACAGTAAAATTAAATAGATAAGTTTATAGTATAATGTAAAGTTTGTTTATTAAGTGGGGGACATTAGCATTTAATGTGGAGGGCGTCTTTTATCTTTATTTTTTGTTTGGTTGGGGCATTATCCAAAATCTCAAAAGAATCACAGTTAGCTAAATTTTTGCAATTAAGAGATAAATTTGTGTGTTTAAATATAAGAGACTGTTTATCTCTTTTAAGGTGTTCATTTATTTTAGTTGCCAAGTGTCTGGAGGCTTCTCAAATGTAACTGGCATTACAGCCAGCGTTACCCAAGAATTATTAATTTTAAATGTACAATCAATCAAACAACGAACAAGTCCAAATTTGTAGCAAGAGGGAATAAAACTAAAAAAATTTTGTAAAAGACCTGTATACGTTTTTTTGTGATAAACTGAAGTCAAAAACGAATTGGATTTGTAATAAGTACATCTAAAAAAGCAATCTGGTTATCTTGTTCTTTTTCCATAGTAAATTTCAGATTTTTATGTTGTTTTTTGAGGTGTTTGAAAAATTCTTGAGCTTCGTATTCAGAATTGAAAATAACAATTATGTCATCGACATACCGTTTATAAAAAAATGGTGCTGTAAAGGAGCAGTTATTGACCCATGTTTGTTCATGACATCCGACGAAAATATTAGCTAAGATGGGCGTTAAAAGGAGAACCCATAGCAACACCATCTGTTTGACCGTAATATATTCCGCCAAATAGAAAATGAGAACCGGATGTGGAAATCTGAAGTAATTTTTTAAGCGAATTTTTGAAAACGTTTTCAGTTAGTTTTATCTTTAAAAAATAAATCAGTTGCAATGTTGATGGTTTCTTTAAGGGCATTATTCATGAACAAACTTTTAATATTATATGAAACGATAAATTTAATAGTTACATTAATTTATTTTAATTTTTCAAAAAAAGAAAACGAGTCTAAAGTGCAAAATTGTTTAGGTATATATGAAGACAATAAATGAGAGAGATGTTTGGCAAGATTACAGTTACATGTTCCAATTGTTGAGATGATAGGTCGATTCTAAAGGTCATTTACTAGTGCAAGTTCAGGTTTGCTGGATTTCAAAAATGAAGAAGAAAAGTATAAGACAACAATAGAGTTAGCCTTAGAGAGCAGAGTCTTTTGATCATTACTTAATAAGTTAATAGTTGGAGTTGTTCAATTATTAACTTTCTAAGTTCAGTAAGTCCCAGGTAAATGCTTTCACACATAAACTTGGCATTATGGTTGGAACACATCAAGCTAAACAATTAGTCTTGACTTGTATAAATTTATTAACCCTGAGGAAATTAACTTTCAAAAAATACCTGATAACATGACTATTAGTTGGCAATTTCCTGCAAAGTAGAGAGTTAAAAAAATAATATTTTTTAATTTGTTTTAAAAAACATAAAAAGAGATAGATGAATCAAACTTAGGCTGGACAATTTTATTTCAGAGATAAGGTGCTCGATAATCTATACAAAATTGATTAAACTTTGTTTGACAAAAGGGTTCTTTTAAATAGTTTTTATTTCGCAAACTATATTTATTCTTTTCTTTAAAGGTAAATAGATCTTTAAAAACATGTAATAAAGGGTTGTTCATACAACAAAACGTAAAACATAAAGTATTATACAAACTAAGTTCAAAAACGTTTAATACATTTATATCTTTGAATAAAGGTTTTGTATTTGAAAAACGATTTAAAAAATGTATTATTCGCATTGCATGTTTCTGATGGCAGTAAAGACATTGCAATTTACTTTTACCTGTACTTCCCCAGGCAATATTTGCATAGTTAATATAGCTATGAATAAATGAGTAGTATAGTTGTTTTAAATTATTTTTATTTAAATAATTTCTGGCCTTATAGAGGATTCCAATACTTTTTGCAACTTTTGTTGATATATAATCAATATGAGTTTTCCATGTCATATTTTCGTCAAGATAAATACCTAGGAATTTTATAACGGAATCTTTTTTTATTTCTACTTCATTAATATAAAGTTTTGGTAAATCATTAGGCAAAAAACGCTTTTTTGTTGAGGAGTGGAAAAGGATCCACTTTGTTTTGTCAATATTTAAGGTTAGTTTGTTGCATTTAAACCAAGTCGAAATTTTTATAAGTTCTTCGTTCATATTTAAAAAAAGTTTGTTAATGTCTTTGTTTGATAAAAATAAATTTGTATCGTCTGCAAACATGGCGCTCATAATGTTTGAGGCCTTATTTAGATCGTTGATGTATACTAAAAAGAGAAGTGGACCAAGTATAGAACCCTGTGGAACACCACATTTTATTTCAATTAATGTTTTATCTTGAAAATCAATAGGAAGCAAATCTTCTCCGTGGTAGACGAATTGCTTTCTATTTGACAAGTAGCTTTTATACCATTTGATTAATTTACTAGTTATTCCGTAGAACTCAAGTTTTTTAAGTAGGATATCATGATTGACAGTATCAAAAGCCTTTCATAAATCGACAAAAACACCAAGTGTATATTGTGATTTAGCAAAAGAATTTGAGACTTCACGTGTAAACTGAATAATGGCTTGTTCAGTTGAACTATTTTTTTTAAATCCGAATTGATTTTTATATAGTAAATTATTTGAAATCAGGTAGTTGTATGTCTTTTCAAAGATAATTTTTTCTAAAATTTTTTAAAACTTAGGAAGGATAGAAATAGGGCGATAATTATTGACGTTTGATTTTTCTCCGTCTTTATAAATCGGGATAACTTTAGCAATTTTTAATAGGTCAGGGAAAACCCCTTGTTGTATAGATGTTTTACATAACTTTAAATAGAATATTTTTCAAACTTTCAATGCAATCTATAATTATGTTCCCGTTTATTCCATTGGCACCGATTGTTTTGTGTCTTTTTAGAGATTTTAATGCTCTTTCAAACTCTTCTATTGATAAATCTAGGAATAAGCCATGGGGAGAAAGTAAATTATTAGAAGTTGTCAAAAAATCATTAAAGGAAATATTCGTAGAAGGAATCCTATCAGCCAGCCTACTTCCGACATGAGTAAAGTATTTATTAAATTCTGCTATCAATAAAGTATTTATTAAATTCTGCTATTTCATTTGGTTCATATACACATAAATTGTTTATTTTAATCATTTTTGGAAGAAAATTTGAACAGGTTTTCTGATTACCCGTTATTTCTTTTAATATTTTCCATATTTGTTTTGAGTCATTTTTATATTTAGTAATAAGATTAGAGTAATAATTTTTTTTCAGGTTTTGACGAATTTTTTCAAATGGAGTTTTTTAGTTTTTATATATGCGTAAATTAGCATGAGATTTTGTTTTTAAATATTTTATATACAAATTTTGTTTAATTTTTGAAGATTTTTTAAGACCCTTGGTAATCCAAGGACTTTTTAAAGTTTTTGGTTTTAAGGTTATTTCAAAAACGGGAAAATTTGCATCGTACACCGAGAAGAATGTATTAAAGAACTTATTATAGATTGCATTTATGTCTTCATTAAAATTTATATGCTTCCAGTTTAACATTGATAACTGATACTTAAACGTTTCTAAATTTTTTTTGTTAAAAATACGTTTTCTTATAGTTTGACTTTTGATAATGTTAGGAATTAAAATTGTGTTGATTGTTAGAAAAATGGGAAAGTGGTCTGATATATCTGATTTTATAATGCCTTTTTGTATGTTATTGTTATATACATCTGTTGTTAAAATATTGTCTATTAGGGTGATTGAGTTTTCTGTTATTCGAGTAGGCCGGTTGATAAGCGGAATTGTTCCTGATACAAATATTTCATCATAAAATTTTTTTATTTTTTTGTTTTCGCTATATCGTAAGCAATCCATATTTAAATCGCCAATTACAAAGTTTTTTTTCTTTTCTTTGTTACCTTTATGAAAAATATTGTGTTTTAAGTATAAGCTTAAATTTTCTGACACACCACCAGTAGGTCTATAACAACAACTTAGTAGAATGCTTTTGCTTTTAAACCTATCGCTTTTATTGTTTAAAATTTCAATTGTAACGATTTCTTTATCGCCATCAGAAACACACAAATCATTCCTATCGTTATGCGCAATGTTTTGTTTTACGTAAATCAGAATTCCTCCGCCGCGTTTATTCAATTGTCTTTCTAATAAAATTGTTTCAAAACTAGGAAGATGGAAGTTAGAGTTATTATTAATTTTATATATTATAGGTGAAATCTCCAAAGTTTTGCATTTCTATAGTGTCGATCAACAACAAAACTTTTAAATATAAACAAAATAATAGATTTCATAATTTTTACAGCTAAAATTTTTCTGGAAAAGGCACTTTTTCCAGAAACAAAATTAGTGAAGTAAGCATTTTTAAGGATCTTGTTATTAAAATGAAAAAATGCCTAATTCAGCAAGAAATTATAACGAAATCGAAAAGTTATGTCTCATGTGTCTTAAAAGCTCAAATAAACATTCCCTAACGTTTTTTAAGGGAAAAACTCAAGTTATTTATAGCCAACAAATCAAATTTGATAAGATAAGAGTCCCCCAAGGCAATTGTAAAAAATATAAAACCGCTTTGAGAAAACTTTATGAATGTCATCAAGTTGAATTACTACAGCCTTCTCAGTTTAAAAGAATTAATGCTAACACCCACAAGAGAAAATCCTTGAAAATGCTTGATTTTCTGTATTGACAGTTTGGAATTGATAACATTTTAAAAATACAAAAATAGAAGAAAAAATATCTAACATAAGGTGCTCAAAGTGTTTGTCCCTGAATTGTAGAGGGCTACTACATTAATGATCAACAGCACAGTTTAGAGAGAACTTAGGATTTAAAGATCAAAAGTTCTCTCTTGTACAAATTTGCTGTAATAGTTGGTTAGGTTACAGAGCAGATTGGAAGCACAAGGAGACGTCTACTCATAAAACCAATTGGTTTTAACAAGCCAAGAGCTGACAAACATTTCCCAAAACCCTAGTTGTTGCATATCGTAAGCCATATTTCCATAATGGAAGGTTTACTTCTGTCTTGCACGATTTTTTCAAATCACATTGTTAAATTGGAAGTTGATAGGGATGAAGGATATTTATAAGTCTGTTATGGAGTTTCTGAATTGGAACCAGAGCATAATGACTGTTCATCTACCAGCAAACGCTTGTTTACACTCCAAGCATATAAAGTACCGGTGTGCAAAAACAACTTCTTGTGGCTGAAAGCGTTCAAAAAAGTTACACAAATTTAAAGCTCATTCTTTCCCTTCTTGACTTCAAGAAGGTAAGACTTGTGATTTCTTGTGATGAGAAATTGGCTAACATATTTTGTGGCCTGCAAGAACATTCTTCTTTTCATCCGTGCATATGGTGTAAAGCTGATAGCTTAAGTCTTGCAAACTGTAGAACTCCAAGAACTTTTGACTCTTTGAAACTTTGCTTTGGTAATGGAGCTTATGCTATCAATGGTGCTGCATCTTCTACTTAATATTGTAAACCAGCTTTTCAAGAATCTTAAATATGTATAACCAAAAGTAAACAATTGTCTTCAAATTTTAATACTCTTCAAGCTTTTCCAATCATTAACATTCAAGAAACTTGCTGACGCAGTTTCTTCCTGTTTTGAAAACAAATTGCATTTTCGATTTGAAAAAAAAATTGATGTTATCCGGACAGGGCTGGCGCGATTAAGTGTATTTGGAAGGGGTAGGTGCAAAAACGTTCTTGGCACAATAACATTTTTCCCAACTAAAAAAAAAAATTCTTTAATGCATTATTTTTCATGCCACAAACTTTGCCAAATGAAAAAAAAGTCGCTCTGAATTTATGGCGAACAAACAATATAAGCAATCCACCATTGCTTTAATTCTTATTGGGGAAAATACAGACGCCCAATAAGTCATTCAAAATATGGAAAAATGCTTGTGATGTGCCTTGTTGATTTAAACACAAAAATTCCGTTTGGTAAAGAAAACTTTAACCGAACTGAAATCTTGTGTTGTACACTTAATATTTAAGGCCCTAATTTATTTATTTTATCTAAATTTTTTTTTTTTATTTTTATTTTTTTTATTCAAATTTTTTTTCGTTCTTTAAATGGGCAAATATAAGAGATAATGGTCTAAAAACTAACTTTTGAGATTTTTAAAAATTATTGGGAATATTTTGTTGTTGTCAATATACGATTTTTTGAAACTTATTTGATCGTGTTTTTTTTTTTTTGTTTTTTTTGCAATCTTACCATTTGTATTGTAGATATACTAATCACTAACTGTTTTATGAATAAAACAAAATAAACAGCAAACACACGTCAAACACAATAAGATGCCATTATCTTTAAACGTTATAGTCAAATTAAGATTTAGTTCACTTTGCCCGAAAATAAATCAGTGAGTCGCGTGCCCACTGGGTATTTATTTCAAATTGGCTTTCATCCGCTAAAATAATAAAATATCTTTAGACGAATTTGTAAAGGTTCAATATTTTATTTTAAAAATATTTTAAAAATAACTAAATCTTTGAGAGTATTTAAGTACAAGTAAAAAACTTTCAAACAATTAATGACTGTTTCAGAAATTTGTAAACAAATTACTAATTGACCTGGCACAGTAATTTTATATAAATTTCATGATATCTATAATAAATTTATTATTGCTCATGAGCTTAAGAAATTTTAATAATAACAAATTTTTATAAGGTTATTAAAATTTAAACATGTCGCAAAGTGATTATATTGAAGTTAATTAATTGTCACGGAATTACATTTTTTCATCTGTCAAAATATACACGTGTCTGGTGCTTGAATAAAATTTTTAACCCTCAACATATGGGCTGTTTGAACGCATTTCTTTTAAATGCGATAGTTAATAGAAACGCGTTCAAATACAATACGCCTCATTTAATTAACAGACGTTTGCTGTTAACTTTTGATGCGATCAAGTGAGGTTAAGATTGTATTAAAAGATGTTAAAAGACTTTTAAAGCATTTTTAAAAAGCAATAATATATACGCTATTGATTGTTATAAATATTAGTAGAAAAGTGTTGCAATAAGCAATAGAAAACTGTTGCATCACGTCAAAGTACTTTATTTGATTATACATCAAAAAAACTATTGTCTCAACTATCCGATAAAACAAAACTTTATTATGTAAAGTATATTTGAATACATATATTTTACTATTTTGTTAAAAAACATTCTACATATTCTTTACCCTTGTATAACTCTTGTATACAAGAAGTTGAATACATGAAGATAAAAACTATTTTACAAAAGGTTTTCAAATTATCTAAACTCTACTAAAAAAATACCAAATTTAAATACAAAAAAAAAAAATTTTGAGTCAAAAAAAGTTATAATTTTAGTCAAAAATAAGAAACTTAAACTTTTAAGAGATAGTAAAATTTTATTGCACGGAGTAGCGATTGCAAACAAACTCTAGTTTAATCTATAAATGGTCTATGATATGACTTTCAAATCGTAGAAAATTCTTTTTACTTTACAATTTTCATATTAGTATGTAGTCATATTGCATTTTTACCGAAAGAAGTTAATCAAAGCAAAAGTGTTGGGTTTTTTTTGTATAGTTATTTCAAAAAATAAATGTTGAAAAATAAAACTCGCGTAGAATTTATGTTATTGGCGACGCTTTTGATCTATATTAATGCATTTATTTATACGTCCTTGATTTCACCATCGTTTTCATTAAAATGTGAATTATTAACATTTTTACGAAAATTTTCACATAATAAAAATATTCCTATTTAATCCTCACAAACTCGTTTTGCTATTTGTTGGTAATCGAATTTGGTAACTTTTTTAGTAAGCAAAATTTAAGTTAATTTAAAAACTTTTTGTAAAGTAGTTTTGTTATCAGTTTCTTATACAGTTTAAAAGAGTTATACAAGGGTTATAGAATATATAGGATATTTTTTAACAAAATAGTAAAATATATTTAATCACAAATACTTTACATCATAATTTTTTTTTTTGCTTTTTATTACATTTGTATAGATGAGGTAGTCGTCGTTTTGATGTATAATTAAATAAAAAGAAATTAAATTTTGACGTGACAAACCACCCTTCCGCCCTCTAGTAACGTCATTAAAAAAATAAAATTTATGTTTCTAAACCTCATTTCGTGAAGATATAAAAAATTTAAGTTTCATGTAAAGTTTCACGTTTAAATTTAAAGAACTAATCTCAGACACGTAAAAACACGAACAATGAGGCATAAAAAAGAACTCGGCCCCATGACAGTCAAACTGATTGATTTTAAACACTTGATTTAGTTATTTTTAAAATAGAAAAAAAAAGGGAGCAAAATGATTTACACACATTTAAAAGTTGAAAAATTACTTGAAAGTGCAGCCCCATAAAAAATTGCATAGACCATACTGCTTTGGGTATGAGCCCTAAATACGGCATTTAAGTACCATAGTTAGGGATAAAACCCTGGTGTAGTAAATATTATACTTAAGTATAATAAATAGTCAATTTAAATAATACATAACAAAACTTTATTTACTAAATAAGTTTTAGCTTTTAGTTTTAAATTAAAATTTATTTATTATTTATTAACATTTAAATTTATTAAATTATTATTTATTTAGCAAAGAAAAGCTCTGAGAATTTAATTACATTTTCATAAGTTTTCCCTATTTATTTTTTTTTTTAATGCATCCACAAACAAGCACATTTACATGACCTCAAACTAAAAAAAAACATTTAATATTTTATAAACTATAATATGATACAAAAATAATAATGACTATTATTATTTCAACATAAATATATTTTTAGAAATCACTTTACCATTCACAGTGGGTCGCAGGATGGCCAAAAATCAAATAAAGTTTGACTTAAACTTGGATTAAACTAGCCAGATTAAAATTAAACACAATAGATAATAAAAATCCTAAATTATTATTCTCGTGTATTTTCATTTGTAGTTTCATATATATTGGTATTTAAAGTTACATATTTGTACCTTAAAAAATCGGTTTTGCCTCATTGAAGGTATTATTTTGATACGTTCTTCTAAGGTGGTACAATCAAATAAGATATATCGTTTGAAAGTTAATTAAAACTACTTTTCAATAACAATAAAAATAACTTTAATAAATCATATAAAACTTTGTCAATCAACCATTTGTTAAAATAATATTGTTGCAAAAACATAAAAATTCGATTTTGATGGAACCGAAAAAAACCCGTTCAAAATATCTCTTCTATTTTTAAAGTCAATGCATCATTAATAAACTGTAGCAACATACAAAAAGTTGCCCCGAAACCGGATATGCAGATTTGAAAATGTCTCGTTATACTAATAATGCAAATTTGTAAACTTTTAACCAAGCTAACAAGGCCCAGAGATGCCTCCCTTAAGGAGAAATAAAACACCGTCTTTTAAATAGAACAGCAAACAGTGTTACAGAGCACTGTGTTAAGAAAAAAATAAAAAGACGAACTACAAACTATTATGAACATAAAAAATGTTATGATTGTAAATGGGATGACAGGAATAGTGTCGAATAATGAACTACCGAATTGTGTCAAATGCAATAAAAAGGCCAAATGCCGCAAATGATAAGGAATACTGTGGCAACTGAATTTAATGATTAGTGTCGGCAGCTGGCTATTTTAGTATGACATCGTACATGATATCTAAACACGCATTTATAATTATTATTATTATTTTTTTTGTTTTTGACATTATTCATTAACGACATTTTACCTTCTTCATTTCCATAAATCCTTTACGTCATTATTTCTTTTTCTGATTTCAACACTACTCCTTTTTTTTTGTTTTGGACACTATTCCATTTTTACTATTTGCGACACTATTCCTATTTTTTTTTATCTTTGTTTTTATTAAACTCCTTTGCGGCATTATTCCTTTTTCTATTTTCGGGACTCTTCATTAAATTTATTTGCGACATTCCTTATTTTATTCGACAATTAATAATGCAACAATTTGCGACACTATTTTTTTTTTCGCATTTTCTACAATCAAATGTGCGACAATAAATATTTGCGACAATCAAAGTTTGGCAACACTATTGCGCCACACCTTGTAAATGACAATGGCGAAGACAACATAGTACAAAATAGCTACAACACAATTAACCTTAATAACTGGTTTTGTAATGTGGACAGTAAACATAATAATTTTTACATAGACGATGAATTCTAGTTTCTCGTTAATTCCTAACTAAATGATTAATACAGTAAGTTTCACATTATATAAATTTACCTTAAACTCATGTTTCAACAGTATGTAAGCTAATAACGACAGTAGACAAAGAAACAACAAAGAAAACTACAATATAAAAATAAAATATTTGAACTTTACAAAAACAAAACATAAAAAAAATAAATAACAATATTTCTTTAATGAATAAGCTTTGATATTATTCTTGAATATTAGTCGAAGAAACTTCAAACAGGTTCATAAGGTATTCATAAATTTATGAGTCGTGATATAGTAGAATATCTGAAAACATTTTTAGAAATAAATAGAAGAGTATAACAAAAAGTAGATAGGCGCCTATAATAAAAGATATGTGTAATATAATAATAAAAAGATGTCTTTTGAACGTTCAAAAGACGTTCAAAACGTTCATAAGACGTCTTTTTATTGTCCCGTGCTCTCAGGGAAGGTGTGCCTTTAATAAAAAAGATAAGTGTTATTTTTTTATATTTTCATTAAAATACAAAAAATAACACCCATGTTTTTTGGTTAATGATGTTGATAGACTAGCTAAAGAAATCGAACGAAAAAAAAAGATTACCCAATTCCAGAATTAATATTCAGGTACTAATTATATCAAAATTTATACTTAGCTTTTATTCCAAAGTGTCTTAGGAAAAAAAAATTAATAAACCAAAACAACGCTTGACACCAAATGCTCTAAAAAAGAGAGCATTTAGTGTCAACCACAACTTTAAATAAAATCACTTGACTGGGAAGGATTACAATAGTGTTCTACATATTGCCAAATAACAAAAAGTAAATATTTCCCTACAAATTGCCGTGTAACATTAGAAAAGCAGATAATAAATTAATATAAACATATATGAATTATAAACATATAAACATACTTATCATAAACTATAAGTTTTGAATATTTGAAAATACAATATTTGAGAAATATTTTTCATTTGTTATTTTATTAAATTAATTAATTTATTTACTTAAATAAAACATGTTATATTTTGCTATAAAATGCTCATATATCCAAAGTTATTGTTTGCTTAGTATAGGAATAGTCACGAATAGTCATAAAGACTTTTCCAAAGTAGCGTCCGTTATTAATCAAAAATATATTAAGATTTTTGGGAACCGAAGTGCAACTAAAGCGCGAAATTGGCGGAACTTGATTTAAACTCGTATTGCGCAACAGTCTGAGTTTTTACAATTTGTTTAACGCTCTAACCATCTGAGCTATCCAGCCATTGCAATGCATAATATAAACCTTAAAAGAGCCACAAGAAATTGCAAAATGTCTTTTGCAATGCAGGTTAATCTATTTAAACCTTACTAAAATTGCTGCTGACAAACTGTTTTTAGACTTACACCGCTCCATTATACATTATTAGATTGCTTAGTCTTTCAGCTACAAAGCTATACATACTGTTCTAACTTTTGTAAGAGTGTTTGACATTAAAATTTAAAACTGTTTAGGGTGTCATGAGCACTAAACTTCGCCCATTTGAACTCAATCTCTGGTCAGAAAATATGCAGTTAAAATTAGGATTCTTACTTAAACTACAAAATAAACTTACTAAGCGTACAATATAATTATATTGCAAATATTGTCCGTGCATCAAAAACACCAGGATATTTAACCCTTAAGTCTTATAAAATTCAGGATCCATCTTAAAAGCCTACACTGTTTACATAAGACCAATTTTAGAATATTGCGCTCCGGTTTGGTCGCCAAACCGCAATGAATGGAACAAAGCAATGGAAAGAGTGCAAAAATGTTTTACCAAGAAAATAGTTAAGCTCCATAAGCTTAACTATTTTCTTAACATTTTAATGGTCTTTGAGTTCTAGGTTTGGAACTACTGGAGATTTGTTGCCTAAAGCAAGACATGATTACATGTTACAAAGTTCTGAACAACTTAGTTTGCCTTAAAACAATGCTGGAAAATATAAAAGGACAACCATTTTAAGTAGCAAATTTGCAAGTTTGTTTATAAATAAGTAACTTTTAATTAAGTAAATGATTTTTTAAGGTTAAATAAGAGTTTTTATTATCATATTTATATAATAAAAACGTATTTTAGAATATTTTTAGGTTTTTCAAAAATCATATTTAGTAATAAGTGAACATATCAATTTTTTAATTAGGTTTTCTGGAAAAAAATAATCTGATACATAACATTAATAATTTATTAAGAAAATTTATGGTTGAATTAATATTGTGTGACCTCATTTAGCTTTTATAATACCATTTAAAGTTTTGGCATTGATTCCATTGTTTTTTTTTGTAATATTAAAACTTAATTAACTTAAGTCTTTGTAACAGCAGTTTCTAGTTCTGTCTTTTGCTACAAGTCGCGATTACCTATTTATTTATGTAAAATCGACCATAAATTTTCGATAGGATTTATATCTGGACTTTGTGCTGGCTATTCAAGACCATTTATGGATTTGGTTTGTAAAAATTTTGTTGCTTTTTTCTAATTATGTTTCGGATCATTGTCATAATGAAATATAAAATTTCTACCTAATCTCTATTTATGCGCTGATCAAATTATTATTCAAAACATCTATACACATACCGAACTCATTGTATCTCTGATAAATTAAGGATTTCTAACACCATTCCATGACATACAGCCCCATACCATTATATATTACGACCTCCATGTTTTATGGTTTCTTGCATGCAACTTAAACAGCAAACTTCACCAGTTTTTCTTTAAACAATTTTTTTGCCATCAGAATTTACAAGTTATATTTGGATTTATCTGACCATAGTATTTCCTTCCAAAATGATAGTGGCTTATTAACATGAGTTTTAGAAAAAAAAGTTATTTTTTCTTAAGTTGCTGTGTCAAAAATGGTTTTTTTCGTGGTGTGTAGCTTTTAAACCCATTTCCACGCAAACAATTTTGAATTGTTTATTCAATTACTTTGGTTCTAGTGTTATTTTCAATATACTCTGCAACTTTTATGAATGACTTGAATCTATTTTTCTTGAATAATCTTATAATCAAGTGATCTTCTTTGATGGTAGTTTTACGTTTGTGCCAACGTCCTTTTAAAATATTTACATTTAGGTTAATTTCGAAATGTTTTCACAATATTTGAAACAATTGATGAGGAACTCCAGTGTCTTTTTTGATAGTTCTGTAAGTTTTTTTGTTGTTTAACTAAAACCAAAGTTACTTTTCGCTGATTCTCATTCAAATGTTGTTTTGCTGAAGCCATGATTGCTAAAATATAAGTTTTACCCCTAAATATTACATAAAACAATATTTTTAAGGAAAGAAATAGTTTTACCTAAAAAAAGGAAGTGTTATACCCTCAGAAAATTATTAATAACCTACAAAACAAAATAAAAACTAGAATTAAAAAGATAATTTTAAAGAAAAACAAATTTTTCCCATTATATGTTTCCGCATAAATTAACAAATAAATCAAACATAGCTAATTTTAAAAAATAAAAAATACAAAGGAGTCAATTTTGTCATCTAAATTATGCAACATTTGTTTGTCTGTGTCAAACGATTTAGATAAAAACAAAAAGAATACTGTTATTTAGAAAGGAGCAGACAATACACAATTATTCAATACACAAATATGTCAGCGTCATTTTATTTTTGTCCCATTATATTTTTTCAACACTGTATATCAAGTTTTTTTAAAGAAACAACTATATTTATACTCGAGGTTACGAATTTAAATTACGCAAACTAACGCTTAAAGTGTAAATTCAATGTCCGCAAATACTCCTTCTCGTTCAGAGTTGTTGATATTTGTAATGACTTGCCGTCTGACGTTGTTAATGCCAAAATTATCATAAGCTTCAAAGTTAATATTAACTCGATCAACTTACTTTATTAAAAATACATATATAATTAGTTATAATATAATTGCATTATATATAATAGTTATATATAGCGTAATTTGGGGCAACCTCGTCAATTTTGGAACTTATTTTTTTCTTTGTAATGATTTCAGAATCGAAAACGAAAATGAGCCTGTTAGTTTTGTTAAAATGCAGCATGCCCCTTAACGTTCCACTAACTTTTACATTTCCAATTTGAATAATAAAGTACTTGAATAATAAAGTACTTGATATCATTTTGAAGAGTGACGAAGTTGCCCTGACTTAGGGGAACTTCGTCATGTGCCGAAATATTAATTTATTATGAAGCTGGACAGCTCTAGTGTTACTTTGGGATGTTTTAAATTATAATTCAGTTTTTATGACACTGCAGAGATATCAAAAATAATAAAAAGTAAGGAAATCTCCTCAGTTTACGTTGATTCTGTTGCGAATATTAAAAGTGAAATTAATTTACAAAATTTTAAGTTTGACAAACAGTCTTATGTGTTTTAATTAAAAAGGATTTAAAATATTTATATTTATAATCAGTGAACATATAGCACCATTTACAATAACGTATTACAATTACATAATGTTCCAAAAACAGTATTCAAATTAAGTGCTCCAATCACCGATTTCTAATATACTACGGCTCCTCAGAAGAATTGTTACAAACACCGCATATCCACTAGTGGCATGAAACACATTGTATCCAACCTGGACCTCGATAACCTTTATATTCACATTTTCAAACTCCGCACGTATATTTGTCATATACTAGTTGTCTAGATGAACCAGGTTGTTGTATTTCAGGCATAATTGCACTTCGAGGATTAATTTTCTTCCCTCTCAATCATTTATTTTGCTCCGTTTGACCACTAGTTCTTTTAACATGTCGATGGTTGTAGCATAAAAGTTTTGATCAATTCTTTCCGTATCTTGTTGAGAAAAACCTCCTCGAACAACTCGTAGAACCTAGTCTGAATCAAATGGATACAGACCAGTTTTCTAAATCACGAGTTTGAGATATCCTTCCCAGTTGCATGCAATTTGAGTATAGCTTTTTGGGCAGAACAGGAAAATGTTGCTTTGGAATTGTTTCCCTAGCATGACTTTCTTTTCTCCATATTTCTAAAACGCTTCGCCAGTAACTTTTAAGTGGTTTGAAAAAGACAACTTCTAATGGCTGCAACAGAATAGTTGAATTTGGGGGAACAGCGGCAAAATAAATGTTGTTTTCTCTGCACAGTGATATAACATTTGATGTAAAATGAGAGGCAAGATTATCTTCTATTACAACTTTTTCTCCAGGAATATGTTCTACATTGGGACGTAAGATATGACGAAACCACAATGCAAAGGTACGAGGATCAAACCACTTAGTTTTTGTTACATTTTATCTGGAACCTGCTAGTCCACCATTGCACCAATTTCCATAAAGGTTTTCTGCTTTAGAGACCACAAAGGGAAAAAGGATGTCACCAGAAGCAGAAATACAAAAATAAGAGATATTGCTACTTTTGAATGTTCCATAACACCTTCGACTCGCTTTGTCCCTTTTTAAACAACAACTTTAGTAGCAACAGGATCGTCGGTCAAGTTGGTTTTGTCAAAATTAAAAATCGTTCCCGGTGGGATGTTTGATGATATATGAATGTTGAAAAAGTGTTTCCGGACCGTTTCTCTTGACGTTCGCTCTTGCGCCGTGCCATGAGCGCCAACTCGACCTTAGCCCCAATTTGTCTTAGCGCCAACGAGCACCCCGTTAAAAAAATTACAAAAAAAATTTAATCTCTTTAATGAAGCGTAACCAAAAGTATATAAAGATTAAAAAGAAAAAAAAATTTGAATCATGACCATCATTGATTGTGTTATATTGGTTTTGAATTACAATATAACACAATCAATGATACTACACTAGCATAAAGAAAGCATTGGGATGTTTTCTTTATGCTATTGTAGTAGAAGGATTAACAATGTTAAATATAATACGTTTTGGAAAAACATTATATTTTTTTATTGTATTTTAAAAAATTCATTCTGTTATTGAAAATTTTTTAAAAGATGAAGAAAAATAGATTTTTGTCAATTTAATGATGCGTGATTTAATGTATATAAAGATTGAAAAATAAAAAAATCGTTATAATAAATGGAAACAAAAAACAAACCATTACAACAATTTGAAACTCCGTCAACGGTGGCAGTAGTGCAACCTTATAAACCGGATCCACTGCTAGATCATGGTGGGACGCACGACTCGCATGGTAATTTTATTCGACCGTTTCCAGTCCGTTAATAAAGTAAAAGAAAGAATAATGAAAATATTAGCGCTTTTAACTCTTATTAATATCATTGGATTCGGAGGTTATTCATTTGGAGCGTTATTGGCTGGTTTCATTTTACTTGGAACAATGATGGGAATATATGTTTGTAATAAAATATAAAAAACATTGTAAAATTATTTTATATATTATAATAAAAAAATTATTTTCAAATTTGAATAATTCCGTAAGAAATTTCACCTGAAATAGCTCCACTCAAAACAGCTATTGCAATCGTAGGTAAAAGAGCCGGTACAAGACGGGATTCCACTGCAGCTAATATTGGTAAAATTTTTCCACGCATGCGTCTTCGCCCAGCGTCTTTTAAAGGTAGTAAGTAGACTCTTCCTTTTTAATGGACTCTAACTTTCTAACAGTAAACTTGGTTTGATTCTATAGGAATAGTTATAAATCATATTATTTTTAATAGCCAAGCCCACATTGGCAAGCGCTGTAATGCCAGCATCGGCAATAGGTCTAACAAATTCCAAAAGTTGGTTCATGTCATTTTCAACAAAATTCCAATCTGATTTGTCTATTTTTTCCAAAATAGGTTTTAATTTAAAAAATTTCACACAATAAACTTAAAGGTACTCTAAATTTACAACCTTTATCTCCAATTAATTGAGCATTATATCTATCTTTTAGCGCTGTTTGATAAGCGGCAGGTGCTGGAGCAGCTGCAGATCCTACTGCTGCAAGCGGTATAATAAATCCATTAGGGTCGGCAGATTGCATAAGTGCTTTGGTTTCGGCATAACTAGCGTTGTTAGCGTAATCATATTCTTCAACTAATCCTAAATTAGGGTTGAGAATTAAATCTCTAAATCTTTTTAAATAACTTTTTTTAATCAGTAGTCTTCTAGACCGATAAAAAGCGCGATTGGCTATCGCATTGTTGGCGCAACTAGTATTGTTTTTTTGATAATTGGGATAAAATTTCATATTTTTAAATAAATTTTAAATTAGATTTGGAGCTACGTACACCCTTGCTAATAAAGCGTCGTCAGTTCCAGATACAAATCTTGATTGCGTGCTTAAATTTTTATAAAGAAATAAATCAAAATCTAAAATCCAATCTTGTGGACTTGTCCATACGTTAAGTATTGTGGTACAAGTAATTAAATTAGCCATAACCGAAGTGAGATCGTAAGAATATTTTTTTGATAACTGACAGCAATGACTTCATCTTGAGGTTGAGCTGTTTGAAAACCAGGATATTTTTCATTTAAAACCGCATTATATTCTGCACTTATATTACCACTCGTCGCTTCTTGCAATAAACGATTTTCATCTTCTGCTTTTGCTAAAACATCTTCAAGAGTTACATGACCATCTGTATTTGGTGTATAACAATTACCGTCACCCGCTCTCATATATTTAGCTGTAGAAGCCATTTTTTGAAAAAAATTATAAACATCTTTATTTCTATTTATTCATCATCTGACTGTGAAGCATTTTTTTCAAATTGTAATTTTTTGTTTTTAACGTCTTTTAAAGCTCGAGTGTAACCAAGTTCAATTAAACTTTTTTTATTCAATTTTTTTTTCTTTTTTTCATTAGTATTCTGCACAAGCGTACTCGATAAAATGGCTCTTTGTTGAATAATGCAGTTCCTACATAATACGTGAATTTTGTCTACTGCATTTACAACTTGAAAGCATTGCAAACACACGTGAGATGGTGTCTTTTTATTTTTGGTTTTTTTTTTAACAATTTCTTCTTCTTCTTCTGCAATTTTGCGTTCTGCAGCAGAATATTTTCGCTTTTTAGGCTTGGGTTTGACTATTTGCACATTTTTTTCTTTTTTTTTGGAGGTTTTTTATCTTGTATTTCTTCTTTTTTATTTTTTAATTGTTTTAAATGTCGACGTTTTTCATCCAATTCTGATTTTATGTTTAATAAATCAGATTCGGAAGAATATTAAGTAAGTTGATTTTGTAAATGTTAAAAATTTTTTTTAATTTGATTAAATTAATCTTTATGATTGATTTTTGAGTCTTTTAACATTTTTTGTTCTAAATTGACTGAACTTTTATCATATTTTCCTTTGGCGCAGAAGAGACTTACTTTTAAAATTAGATGAAAAAATCAATTTTTTTTTTCTTCTTATATTTTTTATTAAAAATAAATAAAATAACTGAAATTATTTTATAGTAATCAAACTAGTCAATTTTAAAACGGAGTCATTTGAATCTTCAATGTGGGATTAAAAAAAACGGTACTCCTTAGATTGCTAAAGTTAAGAGGCTCAGCTTTTGAATTGGAAATGACCATCTTGTTCGTTTTCAATCTTCTACATCGTTTATATCAAAGTTTGTTAATTGTCCTTGAATAACAATATTACGATTTTATGTAAAATCAATATTGGTTGTGACTTAAGTAGCATTGGTGTAGTCTAATAAATTAAAAAGAGAAACAATTCCAGGTACATATGTTCTATTCATATACATTCCACAATTGATAGCTTGATCGCATTTGATAAAAATGTAACCATCTGTAGTTGTAGGAAAATTGGAAACGTTGTTATTAAAATTACTATTTTGACTTAGAGTACATCTTAAAAAAGCTAATCTTTTTTTTTGAATTTTAAAATCTTGAGTCATGGCGTTTGTCATATTATGATCTACTTGCATAGTAAAAGGATTAATTTTTTGTATTGATCTCTTTGTAAAAGTAATGTATAAGGTATGGGATTGTTTCCAATAGGTTGGTATATTTTTAAAAGGATATTTTTTAATGGTAAACTGTCTGCCCAAGTTTGAACAATAATTCCTTCACTCTTTTTTTGATAAACAAATTGTCCGTTGAGCGAAGTGCAATAAAATATCAATTCTGTTGAATTATTTCCTTGTAATATGGCTGTGACACTGTTTAACCATATTTTGTAACTCGGTATAGTAGCTCTTTCAAAACTAGTCGTTGTTACAAGTGGTACTTTGATGATATTTGAAAAAATAAATTTGGTTTGCTCGCAATATAACAAAACCTCGATAAAAGTTTTTTCGTTATATTTTGTAATTAAAGACATATCGCTTGTTATAATTTTATAAATATCTTCAGATAAATTAGAAGGTAAGATTTTAAATTGATTTTTTGGATTTATATCAGGAGCGCCCATTGTTTGAAAATTTTTATGATATTCTGAATAGGAGTTGGATCGCATTGCATAACTTAAAAGTTGTGTTAGAAATAAGCGATAAACTGATTTTTATGGGAGAACTTAATTTTTTTTCGAATGGCGGTAACCAGAAAAAACTATAATAGTTTGATGTTCCGTCTATTGGTGTAGGAATACAAGAAGATATGCATTTAGTTTGATTTATAATACATACATATATATATATATATATATATATATATATATATATATATATATATATATATATATATATATATATATATATATATATATATATATTAAATAAAATAAAATTTGTTGTACGATAAACAAGTTCGCTGAAAGTGAAATTGTTAAAATTTAAATTCAATTAAATGTTTGTTGCGTTCATACTTTCTGTAAAAACATCCATTATTTTTAATTCTCGTTCAGGCCATATGACTTGATCAACGTTATAAAAAGGTTAAGGTAAAGAAGGTAAAGGTATATTTTTTAAAGTATAACAATAATATTTTCTTTGTGATGTTTGAGGAAAATAAATTTGATAGAAACTTACCAATAGTTCTGTAGTTTCTGCACCCAAATTGTTAGTGTCAACATGGAGAAATTTTGTTAGAGGATTTTCCAATTGTTAGTGTCGAAATTTTATTAGAAGAGTTCGAAAACTTGTGTTTGAAAAAGCTGTTTTTATAATATCAATGAATCCATTAAGTGTCATTTTTTCATTAGTATAAAGTCCGTATGGATTTTAAGATCGACATGATTGCTCCGAATTTTCATTAAAGATTAAATATGATTGTTAATATTATAGGACGATAGACTTTAGGGAACTTTTACATAAAAAATGTTACGTTCTATAGCTATTGTGTTGGTGTTGGTTATTATTTTTAATAAAAAAAACAACTTGTCATGGTACAATGTGTTTTATTTTTGTTTTTGTACTTTCTGCAACAGGTAAAAGGTTATTAATATAAATATCTAAACTAATATTGAGTAGGTTTGTTTGTATCGTTTGGGGTTAAAGGTAAACTAAAATCGTTCAAAACATTATAATGCTTGCTAGTTTCGTTTTTCTTTTTAATTTCGCTAAAATAATACGTACTACAATCATATTTATTTACATCTAATACATCGTCAAATGTTAAATTGTTCATTTTTTCTTTTTTTCTTTTTTTCTTGTAGCTTTTTTTTTTAAGGTTTTAAAAAAGTATCAACATATTCGTTAAAATTTTTATAGTAAATGTCTTTTCTTTATCGTTAATAGATAATGAATCTTCTCGTTTGACTTTGTATGTTGTATTTAAATTGTTTACTAGTCCAACTTTATAAATATAAAAGGGTAAGTAACCTTCTACTGAAGAGTTAAAGCGTTTAGAGACTTTCACAATAATAATTTTTTTTGTATTATCTCATTACGGATGATTACGAGTAGTCTATTTGCTAAAGGTGTCTTGGCATCTATTTTATATATTTTCAAATAACATTCTGTTTTGGTAGATAAAAGTTTACAAATTTTAAGTTTTTCGTTTTTGTATTCTTTTTCTACGCGATGTAACATGTTGGAAAAAAAATTGTGTTTTCGCCTTTGGCGTTGCGGTATTGATCGATTAAAGGAAGTGCTTTACCTTTTGCGTTGTAAGCGTCCAAATCTTTAGGACTGATTCAGCTGCTTATTTTTTCTTTTTCGTTTAATTTTTGTTCAATATCTTTGATATAATCACTCCAATTGTTTTTTTGAAGTTCACCTTGATTTCTTAATTTTTGAAAAAGTATTTTTAAAATGTGCTATCACCGATTCAGCTGAATAAGCTTTTCCATAATTTTTAGAAAGAAAATAATAAATATTTTACTCTTCACACCATTTTGTTATTAAAAAATTCACCACCTTGATTTGTTCGTAAGTAAATAAAAGTTTTATCGCCTCTTTTAATATCTTCAAAAATATGTTTAAAACTACTAAGGACTTTGTATGCGCTTTTTTTACTTGTCATTCAAATAATCTTTTCCTGAAACACCCTCAACCACAACTAAACAAGATTCAGGACAATGAGGAGTAAAATTTAAATTAAAACTGTCCATGCCAGCCAAATTAGCTTGAAAATATTGACGAGGGCTGTCGTATGAAAACTGATGAGTCTCGTAGTCGTAGGATTTTCTAGGTGCTTGTTTTTTAACATTAACATCTGCCTTTTTTTAAAAAGTAAGTTTTAAATGTGACCATCCTGTTATTATTCTATTCCATTTTGCATAGGTGGATACCATTAGATGAAAACGATGATGCTGATGACGATGATGAGATCGAAATAGATGATGATGATGGCGATGATGACGAAGAGATCAAAATAGATGGTGATGAATTAGAAAGCTTTGATATGTATCCAGAATTTGGACAATTTTATGATGATGATGAGGAGAAAATAGAAACTATAACTTGTAAACAACATGAAATATATAATAACAATTTTGAAAATGAAATTGAAAATTTTTTTTTATTACTTTTTAATATTTTATATTTTATATTTTTATATGTTTTAAATAATCATTGTATATTTAGCACCTGACAAAATGGCTCATGGTATGGAATTTTTGAATTTTTTGCAGAATATACAGGATCATAAAAAATAACAATTATTATGTGCTATCGATAAAGCATACGAAGCAATGGACTATATTAAAAATCAACAGGAAACTTTAAACGCTAAAGAATTTGAAGAAAAATTCAAAATTGTATATCAAGAAGCTAAAAAATAAAAAAACTTGGGGAAATTTTAAATAAAGATGAAAAAAATGAGGAAATAGATGAAACTACAAAAAAATAGACTTTGCTTTAGCAGAAATTCAAAAAGTTTTAATTTTTAAATGATTAATTTTTTAGTATGTCTTTTTTTTAATGTCTTGGTAATGATTTTTTTATATAAATATATAGTTTCTTTTTTAGCAACTAACAAAAAAATGTCTAACAACATGTATCCTTGCTGTTTTGGAAATTACCATTTCTTATAGTACAATTGTTGGTACATCAACAAGAATGTTCAAACGACAAGTTTACCTGCGAATCTTTTGTATGCAAGAAAAAAGTCAAAGATCTTTTAAATCGTTAATGCGAATATGAATTCAAAGAACAAGTTAAAAATAAGCTAAGTTTTTTTTAATACCTCTTTTGACAAGAAAGACTACGATGAACACAGTCTCATATGTTTTCAACACTGTAAAGATACACAGAACCAATACTACGAGGAACAAAAGAAAAGTTTAAATTGTTTAAAACCCTCCATGAATAATTGCATGATTAAAATGACAAATTTAAACAAAAAATTAAATGCTTTGGCTAAACAAATAGAAGATAACAACGAAATCAAAAAAATCAACAAAGAAATAATAAAACTACATCAAATCATTGAATAAAAATAAAAATAAATTATTAGAGCTAAAATAAGTCACTTATGAAAACGTGTTTACCAAAGAAAAAAGATAACACAATATCCATTTAAAGACATAAAAATTATAAAATTAGACCCAATGGATCTGAGACTTTTATCCAACGAACCTTATAATACACTTCAGTTTATACTAGCAAAGGTTATCTCTATCGCATGAAAATTTATGGATACGAAACAAAAGAAAACCACATGTGACTCTATTTTCAATTGATACAAGCCGAACAGTATCATGCTTTAAAATGGCCATTAACTAAAAAAGTAGTTTGTAGTTTTAGAAACAATAACATATATTATGCTCATACTATTTCATTAGATAATCATACTCAATTTTCTAATTATGGCACTAGAAATTTTGATAAATCTCAAGAAGTATACAACGTGCCTTTTGGTTTTCAAAGTTTTATTATCCATCAAGAACTTAAAAACTTTATAATAAATAATACTTTATATACTACTATTTCTATTCAATAAAAAATGATGTTTGTAACACTTGTATCATTTTCTTTGTATCCTAATTTATATATCCTTTTTTTATAAGCTTTTTTATGTAATCATTTTATATAATAAAAACTTAATTTTTTTGAGATTAACTAAAAAAAAAATAAACCCATCAGATATTTAAAACAAATGGCAAACGAATTGACAAAAGACAATGTTACAAATATCAGATATATATTGAAAGTTCCACTTGGTGTAAAAGAAAAGTTAAAAGAAGCTATTGACATTATGGATTATATAAAAGAGAACACAATTGAAGATGATAATGGAAACGTTTATGAAAGTATGGAAGGTAAATTTTATTATATACTGCAAACTTGTGACGTCATCGGAAGAAAAGATATTTACAAGAAGTTTTATATTAAAATACCTCGTTTACCTACATATGAAGAATCCATGAATTTAGCAATTAGTTGTGAACAAAGTAAAAATCTACCTCCTGTATACTCACCTGAAGAAAAATTTTATCCGAGCGAAGTTGTTAATACTAAATAAGAAGAACTCTATAATTTTTATAATCACTATATTTTTATTATATATTCATGGTTATTATTTAATTTGTTATATTTTTTTTAGATACCTAATTAAAAAAATGTATGGTTTTTTCTACTATGCTACTGCAATCGAAATAAATGAAAATATAAATTTTTTACCAAAAGATAGAGAAGAAGCTAAACGTTATTTTGATATGTTTTAAGTATTACTTCTCGTGTTGAAAAATTTAAAAGCGAAACACTAATTTGGTTTGAAAAAGAGGAACAAAAATTTTATTATTGTTATTAGTACGATGCTTATCATTTGGAAACTTGCAATGATACATTTGATAAAAAAATTCAATCAAACTTAACCTTAAAAGATCTTTGCAAAAGGTTATTAGCTCAAAAAAGAATATTGTACGCATTCAACAATTTTCGAGAAAATATTATCACCTTATTTGACAAAACCAAAATATCTAGAAGAAAATGGAATAATGGACTTAAATTAGGGAATTCTTTTACAATATAGAGAGAAAACATTACTTTGAACCCCTGTTGGAAGAAAAAAAGATTTATTCTTTTTTTATCTTTAAATATGTTTACTATACTTTTTCTTTAGTTTAGTTTTTACAGAAATTTGTTGTATCTCACTAGAATATCAACGACTCAAGCTTCATTTAATTGAACAATTACATTCTTTAATGTCAAAATATATAAAATGGGCAAAAGAACAATTTCATTTTTTAATGGACAACTATTTTATACATGTCGATAATATTAATAAAATTTTTGAGTTAACAAATAAAAATGATAAATGAACATTTCGATGGATGCGAATAACAAGATAAGAATAACAAGAATAAAAAGCTTTAATGGGTATGATTTTAATATTGAAAACACAATATGGTTTTGTAAACAAACAAGAATATTATTTAAAAATGAAAAAAAGTTTTTGTTAAAAGACTTGTGCAAAAGAAAATTAGCATATTAGAGAATGAATATGGAAATACAATCATTTAAAAAAAAACTTGGAAATATATTATCTATTCGTCATTTTCATACAGAATTATTTTATTTTGATTATGATTAATTTTTTTTAAATAGTATATTTTATCGTGAGAATTTACTATTTTATTGGATTCAACAATGATTTTTATTTTGTTCATTTTTAATGTTAAAATATCATTGTTATACTCAGTTTTTTAACAACACACAATCTGATAATTTTTATAACTTGCTAAGAAATTATACCCAATGGCCTTTAAATCAATGTAATTTTGTCAAGCATCAAAATTTTATTCATGGGAATGATATTTCTTTATACTTACATATATATTTATATATTTTTTATATTTTTATAGTTAAAATGAAATATAATAAAAATTATGGGTATGGTAAAAACAAAAAAATAATAATAAAAGAACAAGATACATATTAAGAGGTATATTTTCTTTTTTATTTTTTTAATTTTTTTTTACAAAAAATTTTCTACTTTTTTTTTTCTTTTTAATAGATATGAATCGTTATTTTAACAACATGAATTAAGAAAACATGAAAAAAACAAAAACTTTAAATCAAAGATATTTTTGTTTAAACCGATGTGGAAATTATCCAGCGTGTTTTTTACAAAAAAATAATTAATTTTTGTATTTATTTTACAAAGAATTTATTTTTCTGTTAAATCTTATCACTTTTTTTATCTATAATATATTAGTTTTTTTAACTATGATATATTACTGTTTTATATTACAATTTTTAATAATTTTTTATCTAGAAAATGTCAAATAATAAAATAATGAGATGGAAAAAATATGAGTTGGTGATGAAAAACCATTTGAAATTAAAATTATACAAAAAAAAAAAAAGTGAAAAGAAAAAAGAAAGAGAATTATTTGGAAAAGGATTAAAATTTGACGCATGCTTTGAAGATGAAAACGATCAAGATATAAATGAACAACTTATTGGCACTTTAATAAAAAAAAGAACCGAAACCACCTATTCATACTAATAATGGATTTATTAAAATAAGTTTTTGAATAAATAATTGTAATGTAAAATTTAAATTTTTTTTATATTTTTATTAATAATTGTTTTTTTATAAACAGTTAACTAATACAATGTTTGGAAATTGTTCATGTGGAAATTGTTTATGTGGAACAAAAATTAAACTAACACCTGAAGAAGTCTTATTTGTAATGGATCACGCTAGAAAATATAGAAAGAGATTTCTCGATGAAGCACTCATCTATCATCATTTATGCTATATAAGAAAACAATTGGATCCTTTAAGAACAATCAATATAGTCAAATTGCGTTATCCATCATTTAGAAAACACATGAATGATAACAATGGCATTTGAAACAATACATTTTTATAAAAAAAAATTTTTTAAAAAAAAGATTAAAGGTGACAACATTTTTTTATTATAACCGGGGTGCTCGTTGGCGCTAAGACTAATTGGCGTTAAGGCCGAGTTGGCACTCATGGCATGGCGCAAGGGCGAGCGTCGAGAGAAACGGTCCGGAAACACTTTTTCAACATTCATATGTTTCCGGTTCTAGCTTCTCCGTGGCGTGTTCGAAAAATTCTGTAACCCTTTCAGGAGAAACTTCTGCTCTGGAATGGCTGACGTTTGTAGCTAAACGTTGTGTGAGATTGTTACGTAACATAAAACTGTTCATAAAATCATCACCAGGCATGTCGTCGGCAAATTCAATTACAGTGCGACCTTCTTTATTCAACTTTATTCAACTTTATTCAACTTTGAATTATGCGCCGAATATCAAACTTTTTTAACTAATAGGACCACTTCGTCAATTCAACCAACGTCTTGACAATAATTTTCTCTTCAATAGCGTTCAGAGCAGTAGGATGTCCAACTGTTTTATTATGTCGGCCAAGCAACTTGTCTTGAAGAGTTGTACGCGGCACTGAATGTTTCTTGCCGGCAGATGCAACTGACATTCCATTACTAATATTTTGAAGAGCATTCTAATCTTATTTGGATCATAACGCTGGTAATTCCGTCCTTAAAATTACTTTCCTATTTTTCTTAGAAGTTTTATTGATATTGTGATATAAATACCTAAAACAATCTATTATGTGCACAGAATAATCTATTATTGTCATTTAATCAAATTGCGATTAAAGCTATGAGTTTACTTGACTATTGAACTTCGAAACACTGAATTCCAAATTTATTTTAATTTCACAGCAGTTAACAAACTGCTTGACGAAGTTGCCCCAAATTACGGTATATGTATGTATGTATGTATGTATGTATGTATGTATGTATGTATGTATGTATGTATGTATTTATGTATGTATGTATGTATGTATGTATGTATGTATGTATGTATATATATTTATTTATATATATATATATATATGTATATATATTTATGTATTTATATGTATATATACATATATATATATATATATATATATATATATATATATATATATATATATATATATATATATATATATATATATATATATATATATATATATATATATATGAATATATTTTTTTTACATTATTTTACCATTCGCCATAAAAGCACAACTACCTTCTTTACATTCCGCACCTTCTTCTTTATTCTGGGATACCATTTGAAAGTTTTTAGCATAATTGACTCAATATTGGTTTCCATTTTCATGTCTTAAATTTAGTCTCCACCTTGGTTGTCTCATCATGAAGGAAATCTAAAGATTTATTATTCAACGAATTTTCTGTATTTGAAGAATGATCTTTTATTGAACAAAAAACAAAAGGTTTTTCAGTATAAGCACTACATTATTGCACCTATTCGAAAGTAACGTTTTTATCAAGTTTTAACATGTTAATTCATTATATTTTTCTTGTAATAAATGAAGGTCTTTCTGATTTTTTTTCTGCTTAGATTGTTTTTACATAATCGACAAAATCTTTCATGTTCAACAGCAGATTTACATTGGGTAATTGATGTAATTGATGATTATTTTGTTTATAATTTGCTTAATTTGTTAAAATCTTTTTGAAACTACTTTTTATTAGTTATCGGCATCAAGTAAATGTCATCAAAATATGCTGCAATTTTATAACATTTTCTTAGATTTTTTCTCACAAGATCTTTAGCGTAAAGATTAATTTTGGTAAAAGAGAACCGTATCAAAACTTTCAAGTATTTTGGTGAAAAGCTCCACTCTCAGATTAAAAATATCAACTTCTCTCAATAGCAAAAACCCTTGGTTGATAGCATTTGGATGAGAACATATTTCAGCGACGTTATTTAAATAATATTCAAATATAATAGCATCTGAACTCAGAGTTAAAAATATCTCTTTAACTTCTCTCGGAGCCATCTTATTTTTATTTTAACATTTTATTATAGTTTTTCCTTAACTCAACAGACTTAATAGGCACGCCGGTTCACCATAAAAACAATGCAGAAAAGAAAAGAAGAAATTAATGAAAATTTAAATTAGCGTTGCATAATTTATGGACGACCTCATACCAGAATAATTATACAACTATTTTATGGAATAATAATTGTATGAAACAATCCATACAATGGTTTCATGAAAAAATCCATATAAGTATTGTATAGAAAAATACATGCAAGTATTGTATGGAATAATCCATACAAGTATTGTATAGAAAATTACATACAAGTATTGTATGGAACAATACATACAAGTATTGTAAAGTTTATGTTAGTACATGTACTATTGTAAATTACCTTGAAATGTTTTGAAATAGCTTTTTTCAAAACTTTGTATGGAATAATCCAGGCAAGTACAGTTTGGAACAATCTACAAAAGGATTGTATGGAATAATCCATACAAGTATTGTATGGAACAATCCATACAAGTAGGGGTGAGCAAAAATAATATAATATACAAAAATAATAATTTTATAGGTATGTTGCAGAATAGTGGCAAAAATAAATTTATTTATTAGCGTTTTTTGCGCTCGTCTGTAAAGAACTAAATGCTCCCAATCATAACAAGGGGTGTATCGGAACAGAAATTTAAAATTCCGGCTGGTACCGGATTTGTCGGAGATCTCAATAAAGTTCCGGCCGCAATACCGGCCTGATTAATAATTATAATAATGTTATTTTTTATCTATTATTTATTTATTTTACATGTTAATTTTAGGTGTCCTAAGAAGTCCTTACGGTCTTATCGTAGAGCACCGCGGAAGAGCATTTGATCAAATTTTCAAGACTAAAGTAAAAACTTGCACATTAGCATCGTGGCTTTTCTTGGGGTCACAGTAGCGTTTCATAATATGCTTCCATTTTGGATAAAAACCAACCTCATTTATTAAACTTAATATTAATTTGAAGTGAGTGGAAGGATATTGAAAATGAATTGGATATTTTACAACTATTTTTTATGATTACTGATACAGTTAGTAAATCAAAACCAATGTTGTCATTAGTAGCATATTCGTGCATTAAATAATTTTCCCGCAATTCTTGTAAATGACTCTAAAACAAAATCTATGAAGAAGATGCTAAAAGAGTCTTTTGGAAAAAGATTCATGAATAATGTTCCTTTAAAAAGTCATTTTAATGTACTTAATAGTAAAGTACATGCCGTTGATCCAAGGTATAAACGGTCACTTTTCCCTAATAAGCAACACGTTTGCCTAAAAGTTGGTTTTTGTCCAAGATATATGAAGAAGCCGCGTTAAAAAGCAATAGTAAGGATTACTATCCTCTTATATACTGTTTAGCAAGAAAACTTTTCTTTGCCTCTGCTTCATTTGTCTATTCAGAGGGACTTTTTTCAGAGGCAGTTACTATTTTTTAATTAATAAAAAAACTTGAAGAGCAACTATTTTTTTGTTTTTGTTTTCTGTTAACATTTTTGTCGATATTTAGAAAAACAAACAAACGAGGCTTCTGAAAGAAGATCATAATAATCTTATCATCACAACCTTATACAAGTTCTTGTCATCAGTACATAAACAAGAATAATAAACTACAATAAATCGTGTTATAAAATGAAAATAAAAATCAAACCACTAATGTTATATATAATAAAAAAGTTGGATTTTATCTTCAGAACCTCTAAAAGCGTAAATATATATAAATATTAGGGTGTATCGAAAAACAACCTGTTTTGTATTTGAAATTGTAATAGAGCGGAAAAGTTGCATAATGTTATAAAAAGTAATTCTGACAAATTTTTTTATATACTTTTTATGCCTTCAGTTCGCGCCAGGGTTTTATTTTTCTTACAAAAACAAGTTTTCTGAACTTTTTTACAAAATAAAAATAACTAATTCTATACATAAACTAGAGTTGTAATAGAGTTTAAACATTACACAATGACTAAGTTAGAAATGGTTGCAATTTTTAAGAAAATGTTTAAATTTCTTTAGTTACCGCTAGAGGGTTGAGTTTTTAAGAAAAAAACCCAATTTTTATTTAAAGCAGTGTAAATTTAATTATGTTGTTGATGCTTTCACTTGTCGTCGCTGTCACGATAATGGAATAAAAGTAAATAAAATTTAATTTATTCTATGCCAACAGTTCTACAACAGTTTATTCTATGGCAACATAGAATAAACTGTTACACTGGTGATTTTTAAATGACATTAAAGTATGTAAAATGTCACTAACTACGTCATTTATTACCATCACCATCAGTAGTATTTTTCTCAAATAATGTCTATAATCAAAACATTTAATAAATATTCAGATACCAAAAAACATAGGTTTTAAATCATTAGTTCCAATATACATCTGTTTATTATTAAAATAAATTGAAATCAAAAAAAATTTTATTGGCAAAAATGCTTCTGCTGCAGTGACAACAAGGAAAAAGTCTACTTGTCCTATCTTCGGTTCACCAGCAGACTTACGCGAAAATGTCTTGCCAACATACAAACATGTCATGCTAAGTTATCTTTTTTCAATGCAGAAAATGAGAGTGGAAAGTATTGGAAAACAACCTAGTTTGAAATAAATATCGAAAAGCTTGGCGCACAAAATAGAAAACTTGTGGAGGAAAGCATCGATACCTACTGTGTCTCATAAAGGCATTGTAAAAATGTTTCTTGAAAACAATCAAAAGTATAGAAATATTATGAAGTCCGTTAACAAAACAAAACATACTGACAAGTTTAAGTCCAAAATAATAACTTTCAAAAGCATGTAGAAAATACTTTATTTGACGTTGCAGCATGCACATATCTTGATTTTTCTAAATGTATATGTGTTAAAAAGTGAAGAAGGTACCAGAAAAAGAACATGATTTTCTCAGCGATCAGAGATTTATGAGGGTTATGTATATGGTAGGACTCGACATTCAAAGTACTATAAGATTATGGTGAAAAGAAGCAAGAAAAAACAGAGTAAATAGTCCCTTACTGTCTAACCCATCAAAACAGTCTTGAGCTATTACAGGTGTTGAAGCTCAAGCAATATCATCAAGCCGCATTCAAAATTCAAGTTTTTACTTTATTTCTCAAGATTCTGACTCTGATGACACTGTGATTTGGAATACTGACCCAAAATCAGATGCTTTTTGTTTAGACACAGCTGAAAGCCGCAAGCAAAAATGGAACAAAAGAAATAAAACTGAACAAATGAGATCACCGTTACCATCCTTAGCAAAAACCTGCGATAGTGTAGGTGTTTCAAGCAGAGGTGGTGCATTTATAGCATGTGCTGTGCTGGAAGATATAAACATAATTTCAAAAGTAGACCAATCTAAAGTAAGTGATAAAAACAAGATTCAAAAAGAACGAAAGAAAAACACACTTAAAATGTAACATTTAGACCATGAAAATATTCAAATATTAAAAGGTTTGTATTTTGATGGAAGCAAAGATAAAACATAGTTATTGATACAAACAAGGAGAAAAATATACGAAAAGCTATCAAAGAAAAACATGTAGTTCTAGTACAAGAACCAGGTTCAAAGCCTAGGGCATGTAGAGACTGCGTCAGGGCATGGATACAGCATTAAGACAAGTATAAAAACATTTTAAACTTCAAATAACATTGATACATCTAAACTAGTTGCCATAGGCTGTGATGAAACAGGTGTCCATACCAAATTTATTAATGGTGTTATTGCTTTGTTCGAGTTAAAACTAAAAAGACCTGTCCACTGGTTTATCTGTCAAATACATGCTAATGAACTGACTCTAAGGCATCTAATTCAAAAACTAGATGGACCTACATTAGGACCTAATGGATAATCTGGACCTATCGGAAGAGAAATTAAATTGTGTGATACCTTGCCAGTAGTCAACCACATTCCTGTTAATGTCACATTGCCAAAAAGAGACAAAAAATCTCTAAATTCTGACCAAAAATACTTACTTGATATTTGCAAAGCAATATCTACACGTTATTGTCCAAACGCTTTGGCTAACCGAAATCCTGGAAAACTTAACCATGCCAGGTGGGTGAACACTGCAAACAGAATATTGAGGTATCATGTTGGATATAGCGAACCGTCACAGAGGCTAGGAGAAATGGTTGAGCTTGTTATTAAAGTTTTCTGCCAATTGTGATTCAATATAAGATATAATCCCTCATGCACGGAAGGGGCTAGACATTTATGGGTAACTATCAATTTATCCAGTTATGCAAGTAGTGAAATAAAAAGTATCATCAATCCAGTTATACAAAGGAATGGTTTTTTGGCGCATCCAGAAAACATGATTCTCGCTATAATATCGGATACTCGCCTAAATGTGAGGAAATTGGCATACCAACAAGTAATGAAAGCAAGATTGATGAAAAAGAACAAAGTTCTCCACACCAGAAATCAATTTTGAAGCAAAAGACTATATAGATATAATTGATTGGAAAAAATTGAAATGTTAACAAATGTTTATCTTCCAGATGTGCAGCATTTACCATGTCATAATCAAGGAGTAGAGAGATGCATCAAACTTGTAACCGAAGCTTCAGATCAAGTTTGCGGATAAACTAATAGAGACGGCTTCATTCGCGCAAGACTTGCATCGCAAAAAATAATACATTTATTCAACACAAAAAGACAGTTTGAGATATATCCAAATGGATCAGAAAGTTAAACTTTATTACAGCTAAGCTTTAGACATTTTTCAAAAACGTTTTTCACATAACTTTAATTGTACATTATGGACTGCAGAGCTTGTTTACCAGAAACTCATGAAACAGTGTTTTTTAGTAAAAACTCAGCCCTTTAGCGGCAACTAAAGACATTAAAATATTTTCTTAAAAATTGTAACCATTTCTAACCTGATCATTGTGTAATGTTTAAACTTTGATAAAACTTTAGTATACGCATAGAATTTGTTAAATAAAACCCGAGCGCGAACTGAAGACATAAAAAATATACAAAAAAATTTGGCACAATTACTTTTTATAGCATTATGCAACTTTTCCACTCTATTACAATTTCAAATTCAAAAAAAGTTGTTTTTGATACACCCTAATAAATATATATAATATATATATATTTATTATATAGCATACATAAATATATATACAAAGTAAATACAATAAGACATCTCTTAATAATAGGAATGAGAAAATACAACAGCTTTACAATTAAAAAGACAAATACGTGATTGTTAATATTGAAAAGTATTAAATATATCATTAATAGATAATATATTAAAATACTAAATATTTAAATGAAAACGATAAAAATTTTAAGTTTACTTTTAAAGATCGGAAAATTATAGGATATATCTTAAGTAGGTATAAAAAGATCTAATTTAAATTGGGATCTTTGAAAGGAAATCGAGATTTCTCGTACAAGTTAAATGATTGCATGTTCAGTGCCATTATATTTTTTGAAACCAAATTGATTATTATATGAAAGAATATTGGAAACAAGATAATTGTTTACAATATTTTACATAAAAAGTTCTAAGATTTTTAAAAAGTAGAAAGGATAAATTTAGGGCAACAATTACTGATATTGTAACAGTCCCCTTCTTTTAAAATTGGAATAACCTTTGCAATTTTTAGTCGATCAGGAAAAGTCCTTGGTGTGCAGGTGGTTAATAAATTTAAAAAGAATATCTTTAAGATGATCAATCACTCAATAGTTATATAGTTATGTCAACATTATATCCATAAGCTCCGTTAGCTTTTATTTTAGTGATTTAAAGACAACTTCGAATTTATCAAAAGATAATTCTGAGTATATTTCTTTAGAACCGTTGCAATTATCCATCGGTACTAAGAAATTATTAAAGGCGACTGGGGTAAATGGAACTTTATTACATAGTTTAGGGCCGATTTCGTCAGATATAGCTTTTGTTTCGTGAATACATTTGTTATCAACTATAGTCATTTGGGGAAGGGAACCTGAGTATGCTTTTTGATTGCCAGTAATTTCTTTTATTACTTGCGAAGTGCACTTAGAGTTATTTTTAAATTTGTCTAATATTCTTGAGTAATAGTTTTTTTTAAGCGTTTACCAATCGAGCAAATATTTATAGTCTTTGAATATTTTTTCATTTTCAGATGATTTCGTTTTAAGATACTACTTTATGTACAACTTCTGTTTTATTTTTGATTGTTTTTTGAAACCCTTGGTAACCAACCAAGATTAATTAAAACTTTTCATTTCAATTGTTTTTCAATAATAAGAAAGTTGGCATCATATACGGCGTAATATGTTTTAAAGAAGGTCTCATAAATGATGTTAGCATTCCCCTTGAAATTAATATGATCCCAGTGCAAAAGATATAACTGGTTCGTAAAAAGATTCATTTTAGCAAGAATAAAATCACGAATAAGTATTGTTAGACAAGAAATGATTATTAATCAAAGCGTTTGATTTGAGAGTCAGAATATTGGGAATTTGGTTATTAAGATATTGTCAATAAGAGACGTTGAGTTTTTTGTTACCCTAGTAGGACAATTCTTCAAAAGAGCTGCTCTAACTTCAAAAATTGAGCCGTAGAAGTTTTTAACTTTATTATCCATATTATATGTAGAGCAATTCATATTAAGATCCCCAAAAATATAACATTTTTTGTTTTTTCTAAACCTTTTTTAAAGATATTTTGTTCAAAAAAAAAAAATGCTCAAGATCATGCTCACACTGTCAGATACCAGGTACTCACGCTATCAGGTATAAAAAATATATTATTAAGCACCTGCAATTGATCACCTAGGTGGTCAATAGCAGGTTCTTAATAATATATTTTTAAGATGTTTTGTTTATAATTTCAAAGTTAAAATTTTTTATCGCCGTCAGAAACCATAATTTTCCTAAACTTTTTGCACCACAATATTCCTAAACTTCCATAAATCACAACTGAATATTGTAAATGAAGTTAAATTGCGTTCGTTTAGAATTTTATATTTTTTACCTAGGTTTACCTACAGTTCTTCATTGAAAATGTTTTTTTTTTAATTTTAAGCAGCTTGTGTCACATGTATAAATAAGAAAGGTAAAAAAATAAATAACGACATTCCGCCCTGAATTTTTCTAATTCTGGCCGGAATTGGAAGCATTTTTTTAAACCCTATACAGGCTCAGAATATGCAGAGATATGCGCAATCTGATTCGCTAACTTTGAAAGAGAGGCTTTTGCGCTTATATTTAAATCAAAACAAATGTCAAAAAACGTATTGAATAATAAAAGTGTAAACGTGAATTGAGTAGTTGCATAAAAAACCAAATAATAATAGCAAAAAAAAGGTATGATTTTTCGATCCAATTATGTACAATATAGTACAAAAACTTTTACAAAACCTCACAACTCAAAACAGTCGTGATTTTCAGAATATTTTCCTAAAATAAAGATGTAAAAAAATTACTTTGTTTTCTTAATGGTTTTTATAACTCTAACATATAAAAAAAGATAACCATTGTAGCAAACTATAAACCAGATGGTACTTGACTTGCTATGATTTTCATACGATAGATTTTTTAAAGCAGTTTTAAAATTTACCTACTAATATCAATAGACTATTATTAACTTGGTATAACATTTTTCAAATTAAGTTCCTATTAGTCCTATCATTTAGCAAGAGAAGTATTTTGAAAAAATATCCAAATTTCTTTTTAGAACATTACACCTATTACTCTTATATATAAATTATACACAGCACTAAAAAAGTTTGAGAATATTGCTTATTGTTTGTTATAGCTAGCCCAAATAGTTTGCAACACTCTTAAATTAAAAGCAATTGAAAGCAAGAGCGAATTTAGATATCCTTTTGTAATGTATAGAAATAAAAGATAACAAAGCATTGTAGCATAACAAGCTTTTAGAAAAAATCTTTAACCTGATGTCCACATGTGTGTTTTGATATAGTAAACTGATTACCAAATGGAATGACTCTCAACTTACCAAATCTTAATGAAAAACTAAGTATAAAATGGTAGAGACGAGAAAAACTGCAAATACGCAAGTTCATGTTGTTGTTTATTTCAATTTCTATTTAATGAATATAAAATGTTTATCCATTATTAGCAACTGATGGTAAATTATATTAAGTAAAGCAGCGAACATTGATAAATTTTATATTTATAATGCTAAAATAAATTTTGAATTTCTGTGAATATCTCTTGTTTAATAATACAAAAACAGAGATGCGTCATTTTTTATTTTGATGTAATTTTAAAAAATTTTTTTGGAAAACTTGCTTCTTCAAATAATAAAGCCAATTTTGATTTAGTTTTTTTTATTACAAAAATTGCCATAATTCACTTATATTTAGTTAAACTTTTTGATTTCATTACTTTTTGCTAGCTTGTTATACCAGCGCTTATATGTAACTGTACAAAAGAATTGTTCAGTAGAAAAACAAATATCACTGTTTATGTTAAATTTTCTAATAGATCATTATCCAATTTATTGTTCAAATTATTTCCATTAGATTAATATCAAATTTTCATCCTATATATTATATAGGAAGAAAAATATTGACGTACGCCTTATCATAATTCTCAAAATTTAGGTTAAACAGTACTTCTTCAGGGTTTATAGATTTACATGGAACATGTAAGCTAGTTTGGTAACACAACTGTAAAAATTTTCTCCTTAAAAAAATTTAAATGTTTAACTATTTATAATTAACAAGTTGGTATAAAGATGCAGTAACGAGCTTAGAAAAACCTCAACCTCTGCTTCAAATTTTTACTTTTCATACTTTAAGTACTTTACCAGTAGTCTGGTGCAACTGCATATAAACTTATTACCGAGCCTGCTTTAAATAACATGAACACTACATTTGACAAGAAACACATTTAGAAATCTTGCAAAATTGCACACATGCAAATTGAAGTTAAATATTTCAAGAGTTTATACATACAAAACACATTTTATAATAACAAAAATATTCATAGCATGACAACTGATTTTGTTTGTTTTTTTTTATAATTTTATTGTCTTTTTTTTATTACTCTTTTTTCATTAAAACGTTTGATTTTAACCACTTAGTTTGGTTTTTTAAATCTTTTTTTTTTTCAATTATTACAATACAAAAAATGCTACAATCATTTGCCTTAATCCACTTTCATTTATGCCATAATCCACTTTTATTTGGTCAACTTATTTGACTTCAATACTTTTTCTTGCTTTTGTCAGTCAGTGTTTATATGTAACCATGGCCTAATCTAGTGGCAGGCCTAGTAAACGTACGGCTTAAAAAAAACTATATGTGAGTTTTTTTTTTTAATGGAAGCATTCGTTTTTGATGTTTTTTAACAAAAAATGAGTTCATTAGATTTTTAATTTATAATAAACAAAGATTTTTGTCAAAAATAAATAAAATCTTCGAAATAATAAAAATCGCATTTTAAATTTAATCCAGTCCAATTTTATTAAATAAAAGCTCTAAATCGTTAAGAAAAAAAGAAAAAACTTTTCCAAACCAAGCTACAATTAGTTTAAAAAAAAAGATATATGTATATATATAAGTGCGGCCGTGGTGCAGTGGTTAGAACGCTTGCTTTATAAGCAGGAGATCCAGGTTCGAAACGAGCTCTGGACATATTTTCGCGTCACGGTAAGGAAGGAGGCGTGAACTTCCTGGTTAAATGCACTTCCGCGGTGCTCTGTGACAAGACTTTTAGGACTTCTTGGGGCACCTAAAATAAAATAATAAAAATATATATATATATATATATATATATACATATATATATATATATATTATATATATATATATATATATATATATATATATATATACATATATATATATATAATTCACATTTAAGATAGCTTCCCAATTTTCAATTTGGGTTCCTTTGAAGATTGCGGAGTATAAAAATGGCAATAATTGTTAAAAAATATATTGGCAAGGATCTGCAATGTTTTTTTGAAACACCGGTAAATTCATAAAAGTTAGATACCATGAAAAAGCAATTAGATAAGCTAACACGACAGATAAAAGTGTATAGATAGTGAAACAAAATGTATGAATAAAACAACCTATGACAAATATTATCGCCAGGCAAATTTAAGCCACCACGATTAATCTCCCTGACATATTCTCCGAATTGGTCGAAACAAAATAATGTATCTTCACCTAGAGGATCTTCTATACTGGCATAGCCAGCAATATAAACCAAACACATTTTAATTTCTTTAGATAAACCACTTTCAATAACTGGAAGATTATGAAAAATTTAACAAAGTATCATCTTGCATTTCATATTTATGTTTGTCACAAATGGCTCGACGAACATTCTAAATCATTAACAATGATACCAATATTAAAGCAAAGTCTTGTTTTTTTAATGTCAATTTTTTGCAATATTTGCGGAACATTTATAAAATAGGTACGACCTGATCCTTGTCAAAGTTTTCCAAATGCTTTCTCAATAGGACCACAAGTAAAATGTCTAAGGCAAACATACTTATGACTCGTAATTAGTAAATATTTTACTAGTTCAACCATTCCGGGATACGTATGAGAAAAAGCACGAGAGGTATCATTAGTTAAATATTTAATTTGTAGACCTTGTTTATCAGGTACCATTTTTTCAACCATATCAGCCAAATTTAAAAAAAAGTTCATTCGCTTATCACTGTTTGATGAAAAAACTGCACGATATTTATCTATAGTACAGATATCCTCATAAAGTCCTTTAACATTAGCAGTTTTGAAAAATTTGATAAAAACAAATTTGGAAAAGCTTTTTAAGATCTGACCATTTTGCAGTTCTTGAAATACTTTCATAAGTAAAATAGAGTTCTTGACATTTTTCTGTGAGCTAGTTGTTGCGAATAGATTTTATTAGATAAGCAAAGTCATACAGAAGAAAAATATTATCATTAGTACACCAATTATTATGTAGATTTAACATTCCAAAATACCTTTTATTTACTTTTTTATTGTCGCAAATAATAGCAACAAGAGAAACATCACAACTTTTTATTGTTTCAATTGTTTGCATTGTTTGATCATATTGAAAACTAGCACCTAAACCTGTTACTGGCAAAGCTTTATACAAAAACTGTTTTCCACCGAACAATGAACAAATCATTAAACCCAAAACAATTCATTTAGGGAGTTTACAGATTTAACATAAATGTGACCTCCTTGATATGTTAACTGTGGTTTAACATAAATTTCATCAATTAGTAAGGTTACCTGTCTTTGAGAAATAGAATATTTATCAAAACAAAACTTTAAAAAATCATCATCTCCAATATTTCTAACTTTAGACGTCAATTTTGTCATCAGCGAAATACTTGGTATTGCATAATCATCACATAAGCAAGAACAAAGAGTTCTTGGCAATGAAAAGTATCAAACATCCTAGCAACCATATCGAGAGAGAAAATTTTTTTCCCCCAATAAGCACTTATGAGTTTATACTTAACATTTGTTCCATAATAATACTTTTCTTCAGATCAATTGGTAAAGAATTCAGATAGTGTATATAGCATGCATAGCAGCATGGGGCCAAGTAAAACAATCAATATTACTCATATGATTGTAAGAAAAAGGTTTCATGGTGCACTTAACACCACAGTGGTAGCTATCAAAGGAAAAATCATTTTTTATTTTCAAAATAAACTTTGGAACACCCAAGTTGTCCAATGTATCAGCAGATTGAAGATGTAAGCAGTTTTCATCAATATTTGGTATTATCGAAAATAGAAAAGATATAGTTTTAGACATTACTTTATTACACAATTCTTTAAAGAATGAAATTTTGTCAGCCTTTAAAAAGTCCTTCATTTCATCAGGCACAATATTTCTTAAAGATGGCAATGATTTAGTTGTTGATCATGGCGGTGCATGCGGTGTTGAAATTTGACATGGATTTACACAAGAAACTAGAGATATTGGATGTTTTGGTCTTAACTTTCCATAAACTAAAACTTTTACATAATCTTTAGGCCAATGATCTTTGCAAATAAAAGTATTTGGGCTATCTGGAATATACTTACGAGGTATAGCACTTATGCATCTTTTTTGTTCATCTACATTTTTTTTTATTTGGAAGGCGAAAAACTTTTACAGACTTTTTAACATAGTAGTAACCTCTGCATCCAGTGACACAACACTTAAAAACAATATTATAACAAACTAATTATTTAGCTCTAAAAATAAAGCAAATTTAACATACATATAAGTAAAGTTTATTGCATAATAAAATAAAAGACCACCTCCTTTCTCTGGAATGCGCCATTTTTCAAATGTATATTTAAAAAAACTCGCCTACATTTTTTTTAAAAGCTGTAGGTTTACTCGGCCTGCCACTATAGTAGGCCATGCGTGTACAGTACAAAAAACTACTCTTCAGTAGACAAACATATAAATTTCACTTCTTTAGTTAAATTTTCAAATAATATTTTATATATAAGTTAATGTAGCCAGCCAAAGTTTTTAAAAATTGTTTGATAATTTAACACGATGTTTTGTTAGAGTTACGTAATAAAAAAATATATCAGTCTCCTCCAAACTATGGTTAAAACAAAACATGAAAACAAAATCTCCTCAGGGCTCATATATTGACATGGAACATGTAAGCTTGTTTTTCAATCAGTACAAGCATTTTTTTTTTAAAAACTGTAATGTTCAACTCTTTATAATAAAAATCAATTTGTAAATAAAGTTCTTCACCAGTATGAGGTAAAACTGCATATAAACTATGTATGTAAAAGTGTTTCACTATTAGTCTCGCACAACATTCTTATGTAAACTATGTATTTGAGTCTGCTTTAAGGCCAAGAGCATATTTTAAGAGAAACACATTTGTAGATCCTTTAAAATTTACTTCATCACATTTTTTTTTTTTTTGTTTCTTAAAACTAACAACTGATAAAATCTTCATCACCAATATAAACTTTATTGAAATTTTTACGAGTGAAAATTCTCTTTTATAAATAAATTGTGATACATTTTAAAAACTCTGAAGAGTACTAAAATAAAATCAATTTCCTGTGTTGATAGAAACTTATGACTTGTATCGATAAACTCAGTTTATCATTACTTTGAAATTTAGTTCGACAGTCTGGTTGTTTTGATTGGTTAGCTATCTTTAGTAAGACGCAAATCCAGGTTTGCAACTCTGAGAAAACACAGACGTAGAATGTTTCATCAGCTATTGCGCATGCGAAACTTTTTTACAAGAACTCAGATTGTCGGCACTAATTTATTTTTTAGCACGTGCTCATCGTAGTTTGATTTTTGAAGTTCTCTTAGATTTTTTAAAATTATTTACTTATTTTTGATAACAAAATGAGTAAGATTATATTATATTGATTGCTTACTTTACACCAAAAATATTTTTGTTTTATTGTCCGAGATATTTAGATAAGATTAATTTGTTAGCAATTATTACTACGTATAATTTTATGTCATTACATTATTATTAATTAATCTTTTAATGAAAATATTCAATCAAATAATAATCTTATCTACTTATCAAAGTAGTTTTATATCAACAACGTGTTAATAAACCAAGTTTTAGAGTGACTGTTTCCATAAATTAGTCTTATATAAAAATAGTCACTCTAAAACATGGTTTATTACCACGTTGTTGAAAATCATTGGTTATTAGTAAATTCAAATTGGTTATAGGCGGTACTGCACTTTTCGCACTCCTCTTTTTTTATTGCAGTTTATGAAAGGTCGTTGTGTAAAACGAAGAAAATGGTATCCATTTTATTTTTTGACCAACGCAAAGTACGCAAACTAAGTTGAAAGTTCAAAAAATTCTCATTAAAACACTAATATTCGCCATTTTAAAGACTATCGCAGTAACTAAAGTAAAAGGATGGTCATTATCATACAAGTCATTATTTTAAATTAATGCGTATTTTTCTTAATTTCTCTCGAGCTTACTCAGGCATACTAAAAGACCAAAACAATGTATGCCACAAGAGCAAAACAAAATAGATTTTTTTTTATTAAATAAGTTTTACATTTTTAAAATTAAACTTTGCATTTTTGCATTCGGGTTTACACAGGATAACTTGCTGTAATTTGGGTCCAAAAGTGAAAGAAGCAATGTTTATTAAACCGTTGTACCCACATAAACTCTGACAAGTAATCCGGAATCATTTCACGGTTTGTGAGCCCCATCATTGCTTTTAATTTAGATTTTGCCCGACACCACATTGCTTCCACATGGTTGTAGTAACTCCTGTTTGAGGATCAACAAAATGGAGTCTATGGTTGACGGTGTCATATATATATGCTAGGGCTTGTAAGTTATTGTAACAGCCCACATGTCACTCCACACAATTAAACCAGGACAAATCCATTGTTGTATTATAGGAAGCAATGTAGCGGCATCACGGTTCGCAACAGGAACTAAAAATCCTTTCTTCGTCTCTGGCTCATATCCTCCAAATATCCATTGTTGTAGCACTAATGAAAATAAAGATTCGTCAATTTCCACAATGCAACCTGGTCCACCAATTTGTTCTGGATTATTCATAAAATATGACACACAAATGTCACGGCAAAACTGATTTCATTCAACAACCAAATAATCGCGGCCTATTCTCAGTTTGTGTTTGACATCTTCTAAAGACATTCCTTGGCTTGAGCCAGCGCTTCTACACCATATATAAGTTATAGATATAACCTGCCACAATTCCAAGTGTGAGCTTTCAAAGAAGCTACCTTTTCTAATAATTAAAGTTCTTTTGCAACGTTTAATGGGACATCTCCATACTACTTTATCTATGCTCATACATAACTCTGCTGCGTGCAAGGTACGCCACATACGTTACAATCCTTAGATACTGCCAGTAAACCATACTCTTTGCACCAAAGTATTGTCGAGTCCAAGTTATTCATAAATCGTGCTCCAATCTGTGTAAGAGAAATAGAGTTGAACTCATCCAGAGTTGGTAATCGAAGAGCCATATTGTAAAAGAAAAAGTATTATAAAATATTAGTAAACGTTCAATCAGCGTGAAAGTATTTTAATGAAAGTACAACAATAGAACTTGCTGCATTGCAACGTGCTTTTATTACGGATTTATTTCAAAATTATTTGGAACTCAAATTTTGTGTTTTATTCCTACGAATCGTTACATAATATAAATTTATGAAACTAAATCAAATGATTGATAAATTATATTTTTAAAAATATATGAAGAGTTTATTTTCAATACGCGGTAAGTGCCATTTTCAAAAAAACGTAGAAATCATGTGGTTTATTTTTAGTTTGTTAGGACCTAACAGACATTATGTCCGAATATATGTTAAGCAAAGTATAACCCTAGATTTTTCTTCTAAAAAACATTTATTTTCAAAGCACGGTATGGGTTTTTTAATTTATTTTCAAAGTGCGGTATTTAATTGTGACAAATCCGTGGCAAATGTATATTACTTCTGCGCAAGCGCAAACCTTGTAAAGTTGCGGTAATGAAATGGCGGATTGAGATGGACAAGATAAATAAGTTATCTAATCTCCTATTTCACATATAAAAAAAGATATAATGCTACAAACAAGAAAAAAGAAAATCATTTCTTCATGCTAGTGTTTTTTATACTTTCATACTTTGTTTGTTTAACTGAACTGATTATGGAATGATGATGGAAAATATATTAAAAAGACAACTTATATTATTTAAATATAATTGTTATCTGCTTCTTTTTATGAAAATCATTCAATAATAATATTTATTTTTTACTTGTTTGTTAAACCGACAGTTCCTTTATTGCATAGAAAATGAGGCTAATGCAGTGGTTCATTTTTAAAATTTTATTTCTTTAAAAAATATAACGATGACGTTTATGTTATATTAATTGTCCATTATTACTAAAGAGACTTAAAAATAGAGGATTTTGATGCATTTTCAAATGCATTAATTCTTTGTCTACTTTATATGCCCGCTACGGACAAAGCAAGAAATAAGCATAGCGTTGATGCTTCTTTCCTTGAAAAAGCAATATTTTAAAAATCTGATCATCGTTGTTACAACTACACTATCACTATTTTTTAAACTTTAAAATTAAATATAAAATAAAAAAGTATTATAGTTTATTGGCTCATATTTAACTCTCCGAAATAATTTTTATTCCCAATCGTGAATTTTGAAAAATAATAGTTTACATTACTTATCCAGAATATTGTTTACATTCACCTTATCGTTAAAATATAATTATTAAACATTAAATACACAGAGTTATACAATATTTTAAATAAAACTGATTATTAAAAGTTATTTAGGTCTTTTAAAGTTTATAAACTTTCCATAATATCTTTATAAAGTGGGTATACCGCATTTTGCTAATAAGCTGTAATTGGATATACAGTATTTTGAAAGTAAATGCTAATTTATAGACAAAATATATATTTTTTTTTATTTAACAATATTTTAATTAATAATATTGTCTAATATACTTTACGTATATATACATTAAGCAACAATAATTTTTCCAAAATATACGAGACACGATTGTGTGGCGAAAAAATTCAATTATCTCAATACCACAAAAATGGATATACCGTATTTTGAAAATACACTCTTCATATGCTTATTTGTGTCAAATTTTTCGCTAAATTTCTTTAAAATATTTCTTTATAAAAATGCGTATAAAAAATATATAAGTGCGTTTTTTTTTTTTAAGAATTTCCACGCGTTTTGAAAGTTTCTTGCGATTTTTCTTTTCTTTTTTGCTTATGTGTAAACAATGTCAATTCGCGCAGAATATTGCTTGCAGTTAAAAAAAACTTTCTATTAAAAAAATGGCGAATAATAATGTTTTAATGAGAATTTTTTCAACTTTCAAATTAGTTTAAAGTACTTTGCGTTGGTCAAAAATTAAAATAGATAGACAATATTAAAATTAAATAAAGTACATAAAAAATTAAAAACACAAAATTATTTCAATTTTTTTTAAAAAAAATGAGAGAATGTACGTAATGTTTAAATTTACTAAGTGTTTTTTTATAGTTCTTTTAAATGTAGCAATAGATTTTACTTTTTTCATATTTTCGTCAAGAACCGAATTCCACAAGCGTGGTCCCCGGCATATAGTCGAGAAGTCAGAATTTTTGAGTGATGTTAGTAGGATGCAGTAATTACTCATTGAATGTCTTGTTTCATATTTATGATTAATTCGAGTGAAACTTTTAAAAAAATATTTTAGAATAATTTCATTTTGAAGTTTAAACATAAATAACAAGTTATGGTATATATTTAGTTTGTATACGTTTAGAGCATTTATTTCCTTGAGTAACGGCTCGGCACTTTCGTATCTACTTGCGCCCAAAACTAATCTGCTTGCTTGCTTTTGTTTTGTATAAATAATTTTTAGGAAAGATAATTGATTGTTTGCTCAGGCAATATTACAATAGTTAATATGACTATGCATAAATGAAAAGTATAAATTTTTTAAACATAAATTATTTAAAAGATGTTTTGCCTTGTACATAATCCCCAGTGTCTTTGAAACTTTGTTCTTGACTAGCTTTATTTGGCTTTTCCAATTTAAATTCTCATCGAAAATTATTCCTAGTATTTTCATTGAAAAACTCTTTTTATTTTAATACTGCTAATTGTTAGTTCAGGTAATTTGAGTGGAAGGTTGTCGGATTTAGACGACTTAGCAAACAAAATATATTTCGTTTTTTCAATATTTAATGAAAGTTTATTTGCTTCAAACCACTCATTAAGATATATTAATTCTGTGTTTACAATATAAAAAATATTTTTTTAATTTGAGTCAGAAAAGAAAAAATTTGTGTCATCAGCAAAGATAATATAATTAAGTATTTTTGAAGACAAATAAATATCATTAATATAAATTAAAAACGGTAGGGGTCCATGTATTGATCCTTGGGGAACTCTGCAATTTATTGATTCAAATGGGGGACATGTTAAGTCATATGGTACTCCTTGTTTACGATTTTGTAAATAACATTGCAGCCACTTTAAATTGGAGTGAACTAATCCATAATTGTGTAGTTTATAAATTAGAATCTTGTGGTTGACAGTATCAAATGCTTTTGATAGGTCTAGAAAAACTCCGAGTGTGTATGGTTTTTGCGAAATCCAAACTGTTTATGATAAAGAATGTTGTTTTTTTCAAGATAATTGTACAGTCTGTTGTGCATAATACGCTCTAGTATTTTGGAAAAACAAGAAAGTATGGAAATTGGTCTGTAGTTAGATTTTATTGAATCATCACCACCTTTGTATATCGGAATTATTTTTGCTAATTATAGTTGGTCAGGAAAAATGCCGTTTTTTAGGGAAAGATTAAAAATTTTAAAAAGAGGTTTCTCTATAATATCTGAGACCGCTTTTACAACATCAGGGTTAACTTCATCCAGACCCGAACTTTTATTTGTTTTCAGCATACTAATTGCTAGTCGAAGTTCATCAAGTAAAAGCTCTGACTCCTCCATGAAGGAATCAGATTTTTTCAAAAAAGATTTTAATGATTTTTTTCCCTCAGGAATTGCACCGGCAGGCTTTTTTCCTATATTTATAAAAAAGCTATTAAATGTTTCAGCAATTTCTTTATTAACAAAAGCATCTCCACTATTATCATCTCGTTGCAATCTTTTTGGAAGATTATCACTTTTCACAATTCCCACTCCTGTTATTTCCTTAATTACATTCCATGTTTTCCTTGCATTTCCAAATGTTCTATTAAGTAACGAAGAGCAGTAATTTTTTTTGGATTTCTTTTTTTATTTTTCAAAAGAATTTTTATATTTTTTGTATTTTATTTCATTTTCGTAGTTCTTTTTTTTAAAAAATTTTTGGTAAAGTTTTTGTTTCCTTTTTGACAACTTAATGAGTCCTCTCGTCATCCACGGACTGAACAAATTTTTAAAATTAACAATTTTTTTCATTTTTGGAAAGGCCTTTTCGTATTGTCTTGTAAACATGCCAATAAAAAAATTGTAGCCATCATTAACGTCATTGCAATCAGTCAACAGCTCCCAGTTTACTTCATGTAAGAGATCACGAAACGTGGCGATTGATTCATTATTTATTTTCCTTACGTATACCGTTTTTGTTTTATTTTATTCTCAAGGGTTGCAGAATTGATTATCAGAAAAACTGGAAAGTGATCAGTTAAATCTGTTTTAATAATACCACTTTGGATTTTAGTCCTTGTGTAATTATTAGTAATAATATTATCGATAATAGATGCAGTTGTTTTAGTCACACGTGTTGGCTTATATATCATGGGAAAAACGCTGTATTGCAAAAGTGTATTTATAAAATCCACGACTTGGTTATTAGCTTTATTATTCAATAAATTCAAATTAAAATCACCTAATAAGTAAACATTTTTTTAAATAAGCTTCGATAGCAAATAGTTTAAGTGGTTTTTAAATTGATTGTTATTACCGTTTGGCGGTCTATATATTGCAGTTATAAATGTATTTTTATTTGTTTTATTAATTATTTCAATAGTTAATGACTCACAATCAGCGTCATTTACTTTGAGGTTTTCAACATGTTTAAAAACCAATGAATTTAGAACGAAAATAGATACGCATCCGCCATTGCCCATTTCTCTCGGTTGATGAATAGGTTTATATCCTGATAATTGAAAGTTAGAATTTATCGCGTCTCGATGACACCAAGTTTCTGTCAGACAGATAATACTAAACTTGTTACATATATTATTTAACATCAATTTTAAATTTTCAAAGTTTTTATTTATGCTTCTGATGTTTATATGTAATAATGAAAAATAAGATGATGAAGAATTAAGAACATGTTTCACATCGTCAACATTGTAAAAAGTCGTATTTACTGAAATTTCGTTAAAAAAGTTCATGTTTTTATCATTGTCATTAATTCGGTTTGTGCGTTTTTCCTTTCTTATATGTCAAAAGCATTAAAACTGTTGGCTTCCGTCATTTTAACAATAAAAACTAAGAATATTATTTAAGACATAAAAATATAATAAATAAATATACTTTAAGCATTTTTGTGTGATTTTTTAAAATCTTTAACTACTAATTTATCATAAATAACAACAAAATATTTACCATTGTTCCTGTGTGTTCGCATTTCTTCAAAGAGATTTTTCCGTATGGTTAGGGTATCCAAGGAGTAGTCCTCATTTATAAATATTCCTGTTCCTTTTAACTTTTTTGAATTCTTTAATATGCTAATTTAATCTTTATAGTTCAGGAGTTTTATCACGATTGATCTAGGTTTGCTTAGCACAGTTTTTCCGGTTCTATGTGCCCTTTCAATAACTACGCCACTTACATTTAGATTGTTTTCAAAGATAATAAGAACTTTTTCTTCAGATACATTCCAACTTTCATTTTCACTTTCTGCAATTTCTTCGAGACGCAAACTATTTCTTCTCAGTCAATCTTCCAGTTGTCGCAGCTTATTTTTTTCTTCCGCATTAAATGCTACTTTTGTAATAATTTTTTCTTCAATTTTATTAATTTTTTCTTCCTGTGTATCTTGTGTAAAATTGATACTGTTTTCAATATCTTTTTGAGTCTGTTCTAATTTTGAGAGTCTGTCATTTTTTTTTCCCATTTCAAATGCAAAGCTTGCAAAGCTTTGCACATTTCTTTAATATCTTTAATTTCTTTCAAAAGTCCATCGATTCTGTCATTTGCAATTTTAAATTTCCACTTATAAGTTTAAGAATGTCTTTTTGTTGTTTCTTAAACATCTCAGAGAATATTTCACGAACTAATTTCACAGATATTTCTGTAGCTTCTGTATTTGATTGCATTTCGTTTTTATCAGTATTTTTATTTTTATCCGTTTTATTATTTTTATCCATTAACAAGTTAAATACCAATACGTTTTTTTTTAAGAATATTTATACAAGTATATTTATGTATACATTTTTAAATTATTCCATACAACCAAACATTTTGAACTTAAAAAAATAATAATTTAAAACTTCAAAACTACCACACTGCATAAACACCTCCGTTCGCGTTGACGTTCAATTACAATTGATGAATAAAGTTCTTGTTAATAATCAGACTAATATTTAAGACTTGAGTTTACTAATAACTTATAAATTTAAACATTATATAGGTTAGTACAATTTTTTTATTTATTATTATATTTATATTAAAGTAAATTTAAACATAAAATTTTTTACTGGGTAATGTAAAATGTTTTCAAACTTATTCTATTTCAAATTTATTATATTTTCAAAATTATTCATTTTTTATTATACCAATAGACCCAAACAAGTAGGTTGAAGTATCAAATCTGGCTACAGATGTTCATGTACAGCACATTTGTCAAGATATGCTGATGTTATAGCGAAAATTAAAGAGAATGACATTTCGCATATTGTGCATTATATAGCAGCTTTTAAAAGAAATATGGGAGATTATATTGACTGTTCACATTAGTATTAATTTTGTCCTAAAAACCAAATTAAATTTTAGTTATTTGCAATTTTGCAGTCCTTTAATATTTAATAATTAGGGGCAATATATATATATATATATACATATATATATATATATATATATATATATATATATATATATATATATATATATATATATACTATATATATATATATATATATATATATATATATATATATATATATATATATATATATATATAGATATATATATATATATACAAATATTTAAATTATGCTAGTGTATTCTACAAAGAGAGTGCTCAATGTTCTAAAGAACAGAGTAATAATAAGTTAGTAAAAACACATCTAATTTTTTCTTTCTTCTACACAGTGTTTCTCCATTAGTAGGTTCATCAGGAAGAATATCTAAACATTAAAAAAATTTCAAATTATAGAAAAAAATTATTTCACAGGAAGCTGGGAATTGTTATAATTAATTATGTAATAACTGTAGTATTTTGCAACCAAGAAGTTGCATTAACTACATTAGATAATTAAAAATTCATGAAAAGAATTCTTTAGAATTTGGATAAATTTGGTCATTTGTTTTTATAGTTTTTTATAAGGAACTTATTATCATGTCTGCATTTAGAAATTAATTCTGATTTTTTATTCAGTAAATTTTCTTAATCTAAAAGAGTTAAAAATTTCAAATTTTTCTTGTACACATAGTATACATTTTTTGGAAATGTTATTATAGGCAGGCGCAGTTTTTAGGATAGACCAGTTTAATTTAAAATTAATATTTTTTTCTTTTAATTGCTAAGTATATTTAGACAGCAAAGTCTCTTTTGAGTATTTTTTTATGTTTAAAGATTGTTTGTGATTGGCATAACCTTTTTTCCATTTGCCCTCGGTTAAGCCAATATATTATTAATCAGGGTTGTTTTGCGAGGAAACAATTCATTTGTTAATAATATTTTTTGATAAGCATTTGCCATTTATAGGGCAGTCAAGTTTTGGCTTGCAAAAACAATTTTCAGTATTTTTTTCTTTGACAAATTCATTTTTATTAATCAATGCAAAATTATAGCCTTTTATAATTCTTTCAATATTTTTTGTACAGCCATAGCTTACTTTAATAGTGTTTCTGTTAAAAATTTTGTGCAATTTATTAGACGGAGGGAAATGTTTCTCAACTAATTTTAAAAACACTTTTTCAATGTTTGTTGAAACATTTTTGCTATACGGACAGTTAAACCAAATTATATTTTTATTTCTATTTTACTTTTTTGCAATTTTTGTTTCAACTTTTAGCTCGAAATTTTTTCAAATTTTAACTCTGCAGATTTTTGTTGATTTTTTATTGTTGTTGATATGTTTACCACTTAGTAGATATGGGTACCACTTTAGACTATTTTTGATATTTTTATTTAATTTTTTTTCTCCTTTTTTTTTGGATAGTTGATATTAGGCTTAAATAAGTTATTAGAAGAAATACTTTCAACTTAAAAATAATTGATAGTTTATTGAAATAATTAGAACTAGGCAAGCTGAAAATAATTGTCATTAAAATATAAGAAATGCTACTTGGTAAGAAGAAAAAAATTTATACCTAAACTACTACATCATGGTTAGACGAGTTAAAAGTAATTATCACATAAATAAAAGAGATAACCTAGATAAGATTAATCATTCTCAAAATGTACGAAATGCTGCTAGACAATCAGAATATATTGTGTAGCAAGAGGTGATACTATTATAGATTATAATTATTTAGGAGAAATGAGCCAGATCTGTCAGCATTGCTGTGCTTAAAAATTTCTTGATGAAACACATTATTCTGCCATGATACAAAGGTAGTTTTGCTTCCATTTTCACAATTTCTGCAAGATTTACAGGAAGTTATATCATAATTTTTATATCAATTTTGCAATTCTAATTTTGGTCCTTCATTTAGATTTATTAAAATATCAACTATTTTTATTTTTAGAATTTACATATAAAGACTACAAAGGCTATCGCTTTGACAAGCTTGGTCCTTTGACCCAAAGATCTTTTTAAAGATGGGTGCAGTATGGGGGTCAGACCATCCATCATTTAGATGGGGTGGTCAATACCCCATACAGGGGTTGAAGTATCGGATAATAAAAAACTTTCGCGTATACAATTAACAGAAAGTAATCCTATTTATGTGTGCGTGTATATATATATATATATATATATATATATATATATATATATATATATATATATATATATATATATCTATATATATATATATATATATATATATATATAAATATATATATACATATATATATATATATATATATATATATATATATATATATATATATATATATATATATATATATATATATATATATATGTATATATATACAACCTACCAAAACGCTAATATTCGCCATTCATTCTTTACATGTTTAGTTTTAATTCCGTAATTAAAAATCCACTTCCATGTTAACAATGAATAGCCTGGTTTTTACATTAAAAGATTTCTAATATTCGCAACTATATTGCTAAGTGTTCATTATCGTCACTTTCAACATCCTATTTTAAAATTAAGCGCTGCGACCGTGAAAACCATGTCGTTTTTAATGTTAACATTTTTCAAAGTAACAAAACATAATGGGTTTAAGAAAATGGCAAATAATAGATTTATGATAGTCAATTTTGTTTTCTTTAAGTCAAAAATGGAGCGCTTTGGGTTGGTGTTAAAAGTGAAATGGATACCAATTTTCTTCATTTTAAACAACAATCTTTCATATTCTGCATTAAAAAAAAAAGGAGGGGGGAGTGCAAAAGTGCACTAACGCCTATTATTTAAATATAAGTTATTTATATATAATCATATACCTTTTCATTTTATTTTTATTTTTTTTTGTTATTCACCTCCTCAAGGCCGAGAAGGCTAATACAGATGAGGAAACTACTTAATAGTGGTTATAACCCTCTCTCAACTCTATAATTCCGAAACACGAACCTTGACGAACAAGGCCGCTGCGCGGAGAAACAAGTTGAGCGCGGTATTACCAGGGACGTGGTGGGGATCGAACTCGGAACCTCTTGCTTATGAAGCTAGCGCTTTACCACTACACTACTACCGCATAATACCTACACATACCGGATCTTAATATTAATACTTCAGAAACGTTTAATGTTTAATGCCGTTTTATTAGTTATGCTTTGAAAGAACGCGTTCTCTAAATGCACGCGGTCATCGGAGAAAGATCTCTTAAGCGAGTTGAAACTTTTTTCCTTATGAAATTTAATTATTAGTTTAGATATATTGCATAAAGAATCATACTAAGATAAATAATCATTGTTAAGATTATATTATAATTGAAGTAAGTATATAGAATAGTTGTATGTACATTTTTATTAGATAAAGTAGAAAGGATTTAAATGTTTATTAGATGAAGTAGCGGGGATTTTAAGTAGAAAGGATTTTAATTTTTTAAATCGTTTATATTTTGTTTGTTTTAGCTTTTCTTTTAGCAGTTTTTAAATTTATAGAAGGAAAATAGGGGTATGGATGTTATTTAAAGTTATACTAATGCTATTTCCATAAAATGGTTATTACTACTTTAAAATTTCTGTGATGCTATTAACTATTTTTGTTCTTTTTTAGAAAATTTAGAAAAATTAAATTAAAATTTGTGCCAACACTGACATGGCATGTCACATGTTATTATATGTAAAGGTTAAATTTTGTTATGAGGATTACAGTTCTTATGAAAAAAAAAAAAGGTAAGGAGTATTGTTTGTAAATTTGCATTTTGCTTATTTTAAATCTTTTTAAATTTTTTCGAGTCGTTTTTAAAATTTTTGTTTGTACACGTTTATTGTTTGCATTTATGCTTTTTTGATATGAATGTGTATGTGGTAATAAGTGCTTTATAGTTGTTTTATCAATGTGTTTTTATAATAATGTAAATTGTTTTTTATTTTTTGTGTATGTATCAATATGTGTTATACAATTGTTTTTAAAAATGTGTTAAAATATGTATATAAGGTATATATTTAACCTTACATACATATTTAAGCACATTTGTTGTGTTTAAAGTTAGTTCATATGTTTATATTATGTTGTTTCAAAGTGCTGTGACTTTGTAAACGTGTAGAGTAAGATTTGTCAACTTTGCCAGCCAAGTGATGTACTTATAACAGAGGGTTACACGATAGTCTTTAGTGGCAAAAAATACATAATAATGTATTTTAACAAAATTTTGCTTAATGTTGTTACTTATGTTCTGTTAAATATCCATGTTATCTTACTTACTGTTATAAACATATTATATTAACTTATGGTGTGTGCTATTGTTGTGTGTTGTTGCTGTGATGTTTTTTTGTTATCTTTTGAGTTGGTACACATTTGACTTATCTTCATGTTGGTGTCCATTTTTAAAAATGGTAAATAGGTAATTTTATTAAAAATCACTGCTATTATTCATTCTCTTAAAGCCAATACAAATTATTCTGCCATATATACAATTTGTTTTATCTCAATTTAATTTTTTGTCTTTAGCGCTGTTTACTACATGGCTTTGCTATAAATATTTTGGAACCATGATGTTCCAGCATAAATTATTTTGTAAAAGCTAACATGAAATAATAATATTTTACAACTGCTACTCTGGTAAATCACAACAGCTTTTCTTTATAAGGTGCATTGATTTTCATTTTTTGTATGTAATGTTTTTCTTATTTATTTACTTATTCATTATATTATTTATTTTAGATTTACCAGATAATGTATTAATGTGGTATAGAAGAACAAAATTTTGTAAAGTTTTGTGAATTTTTGAAAAAAACGTTTACTAATAACTTTCTTTGAAGAAATAATTTTTAAGTTTGCAACAAAGGGTTTACAACGTTTTTTTTTTAACTTTTCTTTGTTAGCAGTATGTTTATTATTAGAATTGCATGTTTTTAATAATTTTTTTTTATTATTATTTGCTAAGCTAATTTTTTTCCAACATCTCCTAGCTGATATATATATATATATATATATATATATATATATATATATATATATATATATATATATATATATATATATATATATATATATATATATATATATATATATATATATATATATATATATATAAGTCAAAGGATTATTGTGTAACTTATTCAAAATGAAAGTTAGTTATATAAAAAATTATTTGTGTGGGCTATTTAGAATAGAAAAAAATTTATATAAAAAAGATCGCAATCTTCAGGATTCCTTTAAGATTTTTTGTTACTACATTCAATTAAAAGTGAAGTTAAATGGATGATATTAGGCTAGAGGCAGATATTAGTTTAGAAAATGGAAATGTTAATAGACAAGTTATTTGTGGCACAAATGAAAGAGATAGACTTAGGCGAGATGAAATTAATAATGGACAAAATGCTGCTCGGCAAGCCGTAAATAATTCAAGCCCAAATGAGGAGAGCTTGGTTAGACGAGTTAAAAATAATCGTCGCAGAAATGAAAGAGATAGGCTTAGCCGAGATGAAATTAATAATCAACAAAATGCGAGAAATGCTGCTAGATAGAATATAATTATTTAGGAGAAATACATTATATTTGTCAGCATTGTAGTGCTAAAAAATTCCTGATGAGACACATTTTTCATGTTGTCATAATGAAAGGTAGTTTTGTCGCATCCTTTGCTATTTCCACAAGATTTAGAAGATTTATTTAAAGGAAATTATGCAAATAGAAATGCCAATCTGAATATTTAAAGTGTATTAGAAATTATAATGCCTGTCTTCCTTTTGCTTCATTTGAAGCTAATCTAGTTTAACCCATGAATCATGGGCCGCCATGTTTTAGAATATGAGGTCAAGTTTTTCATTGTATTGATAATTTAAGACCAAATCAAGATGTTTCGCCGACATATTGTCAATTATACATCTATGATCTACTTGCAGCAGTATATTTTAGAATGCAACAACGTGGTAATGATCTTTGCTTAAGTGATTTATTGTTTTGATTGCAAGTTATTATTAGTGAAAAAAATCCATTTGCTCTTGCATTTAAAAACTGAAGTGGAAGATGAAGAAATGGCTGAAGTGGAAGATGAAGAAATTTGTCGAGCAGCTATAGAAGGTTGCTCAGTGTCAGTTGTAAAAATGTCTTTACTTGAAGAGCATGATAGACGTCGCTATAATCTCCCTTCACATAATAAAGTTGCAGATGTATTTGTTAGTGAAGATGGTGCACCACCCGCTTTCAGGGAAGTTGTTATTTACCCAAGAGGTAGTCTTCTTAAAACTATATCAAGTATGTCTGCCAACTTAGATCCTATGGTTTATCCTCTATTTTTTCCGAGGGGTAATGCTGATTGGCATAATCAATTGGTTCACAGCCCTGAACGTACTACATTGGTTAGAAATCATGTTACATTATCTCAGTATTACAATTATAAATTTTTAGTAAGACAATTTTTTTCTTCACTCTTTTATGGCAAAAAACTGTTTCAGCAATATACTGTTGATGCGTATGTTAAAATTGAAGGCCAGCGCGTTGGTTTCATCAGAAATAACCAAAACAAACTGAGAAGCGAGCAGTATGATGCTTTACACGAACATGTAAGCAACCTTGGAAATGATAATAATGTTAGACCAGGGCGTGTTGTAGTTTTGCCATCAACTTATGTAGGAAGTCCTAGAGCTTTAAACGAAAACTTTGAAGATGCTATGGCTATAATTAAAAACTATGGTAAACCAGATCTTTTTATTACTTTCAGTTGCAACCCAAAATGGTGCGAGATAACTGAAAATTTATATCCAGGTCAGACTGCAAATGATAAACCTAACTTGTTTAATCGAGTATTTATACTCAAATTAAATAATCTTCTCAATGACATTTTTAAGGACGGTGTAGTAGGGGAAGTTGTAACACATGTTCAGTTTATTGAGTTTCAAATGCGTGGTTTGCCACATGTTCATATTTTACTTCACTTTGCAAATGATAATAAGCTTGAAACAGCTCATGATATCAATAATTTCATATCTGCAGATGTTCCAAATCCGATTGTTAATCGAGACCTCTATGACGTTGTTAAAACTTGCATGATTCACGGTCCATGTGGCGTACTGAATCCAAATTCTCCCTGCATGAAAGATGGGGTGTGCAGCAAAACTATCCTCAAGAATTTAATGCCGATACAGTTGCAGTTCATAATGGTTATCCACTCTATAGACGTCGTGATAATGGTTTGGTTATCAATATTAAAGGTTACAATGTAGATAACCGCTGGGTGGTACCTTACATTCCATGGTTATCAAAGAAATATCGAGCTCACATTAATGTTGAAGCTTGCATGTCTGTAGAGGCTGTTTAATATTTGTATAAATACATATACAAGGGGCATGACTGTGCCAATATTTCAATAAATGAACAAATTAATCATAATGAAGTAAACACTTTTTTAGATTGTTGTTATGTACGGGCACGTGAAGCATTGTGGTGAATTTTCAAATATCCAATAAGTCATATGTCACACACTATTATACGCCTTAAGGTTCATCTACCTGAAAATCAATTAGTGTATTTTAGAGAAGGAGCAGAACAAATGGCTTTAGATTGTGCAGCTTAACGTGATACGCATCTAACGGCATGGTTTAAGTTAAATACTGGAAATGAAAGAGCACATTGCTATTCGTATTTAGACATTCCTTATCATTTTATATTTACTGATAAACATTATAAATGGAAGGTTAGACAAAGCGGTGGTAATAAGGTGATCGTAAGAATGTATAAAGTTAATCCAACAGGAGAATTTTTTTTTCTTAGACTGTTACTTTAGCAAGCAAAAGGTGCAACATCTTGGGAGGATGTGCGTACTGTAAATGGTATTGTCCTTGAAACATTTCGTGAAGCATGTGTTTTGAAAGGTTTGTTGCAAGATGACACTGAATGGCAGAATACTCTTTCTGAGGCAGTTTTAACACGTATGCCAAAGCAAATTAGACAGTTGTTTTCATTTATTTTGACCTTTTGTGAACCTGACAATTCTTTGCATCTCCGGAATACATACAAAACTTTTTTGATGGAAGATTTCATTTACCGCTCAGTCCCACTTCTAATAGCTGAACAAGGTACTCTTTATCAAATTGAAAAGATTATAAATCAAAGTGGTTAAACGCTGGCTGGTTACAATCTGTCTGGTATTGATGAGTTTATGCGCCTAAATCTAGAAAATTTTGATGAAAATGTTCAACAATCTATTGACAAAGCCAACAGAATGAGACTGTTGTTTAATGTCAATCAATTAAATGTATGTAATACTATTGCTGCTGTACTGAATGAGCAACCAAGTGTAGAAAATCAATATTCTAGATTTTTTTTATGGATGGACCAGCTGGTAGTGGAAAAACCTTTACTTACAATTGTTTGATTGCTGAAACCATAAGTAGGGGCTTTAAATCTGCTACAGCTGCATGGACTGGCAAACTCTACTTACAAATGGATCTACATTGCATGGCTTATTTAAACTTCCTGTTCCAATATTTGATAATAGCACATGTAATGTAACTCCTAACTATATTCAAGGGCAATTTTTTAAGACAAGTTAGTTTGTTTTTTGCTTGATGAAACACCCATGATACCTAAACATGCCTTAAATGCAATTGATAGGTTGTTAAAAGATATTTGCAACAACAACTTTCCGTTCGGAGGAAAATTCATTCTTTTTGATGGTGACATCAGATAAATTTTGCCTGTTGTAAAAAGAGGACAACCAGCTGAAATAGTAGGATTGTGTATAAAGTGTTCTTTGCATTGGCCATGGGTGCAGAAGGTTGTATTAACTGAAAATATGAGAGTGCAAAAAGGTGAATTTTCCCATTGGCTACTAAAACTTGGGAATGGAACAATACCTATCAAAGAAGAGGATTCTTTTAAAGGATGCATTGAAATACAAAATCAGTGCATTATTAGAAAAAATGAATCGATTGTTGAAAAGAGTTCTGGAGATGCTGATCAAAATAATTATTCTAAACGCGTGATTTTAACACCAACTAATGTTGATTCATTATCAATCAATGAAGAAGTGCTTGAATGTCTGGTGGGTGAGATCAAAATTTATTTAAGTGCTGATCAAATCGATACTGATGACCTTAATGAAATAAATAACTTTCCTGTTGAGTTTTTGAACAGCTTAACTCCTTTAGGTATGCCACCTCATTGGTTAAAATTGAAAATCGGTTGTGTAATTATGCTACTTAGAAATTTAGATTTCAAAGCTGGGCTATGCAATGGTACTTGAATGAAAGTTTGTGCTCTTCAAAATAATTATATTGATGCAGAGGTTTTGACAGGTGTTTCCGGTGGTAAACCGGTTTTTCTTCCTCGAATTCACGTGGCTCCATCAGATTCTAATTCACCTTTTGTTCTGAAACGTCGTCAGTTTCCTGTCATTTTGGCTTTTTCAATGACAATTAATGAAAGTCAAGTTTAAACGTCTGATAGAGTTGGGGTATATCTCAAAAATCGTGTTTCTCTCATGGTCAACGATATGTTGCATGTTCAAGAACTAGAGCATTTAATTAATAGTTTGTTTTTCAAAATTGATAAACATCTCATTTATAGTATGGTAGGTGGAAAGTGTTACACAAATAATGTTATATTTTCTAATGTTCTCAATTTATAGTCTTTAGATTTTTATTTTGAAAATTTACTGTTTGTAGATTGTGAGCACATTTTGTATGTATAACTTTATTTATTATTTCAGTTTTTTTTTTCATAGTTTTTGATGAATATATCTGTCATTTAATATTGTTATAAAATGTGTTTATATGTGTTATATAAAATCATATTTGATTATAGTTGTATATATGTTAAAATTATGTTGTTTCCATGGTTTTAAAGTGGTGTGACTTAGCATTATGTTGAGCAAGATTGATAACTTGCCAGCCAAGCGGTGTACTTATAGCAGAGGTGTGACTTGGCAGCATTTGGTGCCAGGCGGTGTTACTGCTTTAGAGCTAGGTTGTGTTGTCTAGCCTTTTTTTTAATTTTTCTGGAAACACATAATGTCTGTTAATGTTTAGCGTAATGTGTATGAGAGAGTATGCAACCTTGATCTTTAAATCTAGGGCGTTTTAATGTCCTAAATTTGAAGTAATTGAACAACTAATATTGAATATAAAAGCAAATATACTTTTATGTATTTATATGTTTAGTAAAAAGATAAATATAGTTAACTTAAAATTGGTTTTCTAATTTTGTCTTTCATATTTTAATTTGGTTTGTTGTTTTCGCTGGATTTTAGGATCAAGGGTGCAAATATTTTATTGTTATGTGTTATTGTTGTGATGTTTTGTGTTGATAGACTGCTTGGCTTACCTTCACGTTGGTGTCTATTGTTAAAAATTAATAATTGGTAGTTTCATTATTGAAACTTACTGCTTTTATTTATTTACTAAAAGCCAAGACAACATTTTGCTAAAAATGCAATTTATATCTTAATTTGAAATTTGTTTTTTTTAGTATTGTTAATCCTTTTGTACTTGGAAACAGATTTTATAGTTACATTTTCGATAAATATTTATATTAACTGCCATGTCAACATAGGTTACTATAAATAGGTAAATCAATTTTGAGTTTTTATGTGGTATTTTTTTTTATTTTTTGTAAATATGATATCATAGTTCCATTTTTTTTTGCTTTAAGATTTGCGGTTGACGCATTTATACGATTTATAAAAAAAAACCTGATTTCCTTTTATTGTAAATTTTTGTCAGTAAAAATGATATAAATATATGCAATTAGTTCAATTTTTTTTAAATTTCTTTATTTTATGCCAAATAATTTGTTGTACGTAACTTAAGGGAGGTTTTTAAAGAGGGGTCGCAATTAAAAACAAACGAAAAACCTTTAAATACATGGAGAGTATTGTCGTTTTGCGCATTTGTCAAATACCAAGTTACTTAAATTTTATAACGGGTTTAACTAATTAATTAGCTTAGTTTGCATTTGCGACACTTTTGAGGAAAGAAAAAATTTTTATATATTTTAAACTCTTATATATATTAAAAAGAAAAAATTCTTAAAAATGTAAATCATTGTTTTACATTTTATTATTTTGGTAAAAGGTCTTCATCAAAAACTTGATTACTCTTAATAAAAATAACTTTATTCTCCTGGCCACCATTAAGGCAAAAACGAGGAAGGGAGGTCCTTTATTAGTGTCTAAATTTTTACAAGAATTAAATTTCGAATAACAAAAAGAATTTTTGGTAGCTGAATGTGATAGTACATGTGATAGTAAGTATAAATGTGATAGTATAGTAAAATAAACTATTTTCAGATTTTTTGGCTCATAAAATGGATTTAAGATTTAATTGATTGCGGTTAAACCGCAATAAATAACAATTAGAAGGTTATATGGCCCAAACGAAATATGCGACATAAATATCAAATGTTTATTTTATAATATATTGTATTTTACGTCTGCTGACGATCTGTGCTAAAACAGGTCGAAATATCATTAAAAAAAAAATTAGTACGATGCTGTTTTGATATTTCATAACTTATTATATATTTACGTACTTCAAGAAATGTCGCCTAAAAACTTAAATATTAAATTTGTTTTTTACTCATTCACAAAAAATGGAGTTAAGGCAAATTGGCCCTTATGTCCAGATATGTTTACCGCACATATTAGTAAATAAACTAATTAGTTGCGTAATGAGTTACATGCATTTATGAGTTATCTTTGGCATTGATTAAAATTGATGATTTGTTTATAAATAGATGAGTTATTTTAGGCATTGATTGAAATTGCTAATCATAATGTAATTAATTAAATATGCTAACCGTAGTTTAATTTGTGATAATGTAATGCAATAAGTTAAATGCGGTTTTACTTTTTTGTTACTCTTGGTTGTTTTGTAACACTTAGTGATCAACAATTTTGTTTGTGCGCTAATAGTTTTTCTTTTGCTCTGGAATTTTGAGATTGGAATTTCCAGACATTTAAAAAAGCACGTTTTTATTATATCTATTTTAATACATCTTATCATATCTTTTAAGTAAGTTATATTCTGTTTAATCATTTTAATAGTTTACATTTTTTTAAAACTTAATATGTCTATTACCTTTATTAAATTTGTTTTTAAGCATATTTTTTTTTTTTTTTTATATCGAATTAATAAAATGTCTAACATTGTTGAAGATGAAGGTTTGTATTTATTTAGATGTGTATTATGCTACTGATTTGTATCATGTTACTTAGTTAGTTCTTAAATACATGTTTATTTTTAGTCGCTGAATTACTAAGAAGTAAGTTTTGTTCCATTTTGTTATAATTAAATGTTATAAATTACAGTTCGTATAGGTTTGTTGATTTAAATTAACTTTACAACAATAAAATGGTTTAGACGAAAATTTTTGTATATTAATTCAATCCAGAAAGATTAAATATTTATTTTAATATGGAAGTAATTAAAGATGTTTAACAAAGAATCGGCTTCAATATTTGTTTGCTTTTCTGTTTAGATGACAATATTATTATTGGAAAGTAAGTTAAAAAGCACTTTTACTTTTTAAAAAGGAAAAGAATTACTTTTTAATATTTCTGTTTTTTTTGAAGTAGGTTTAAAATTTCAGGTTTTTAAAATCATATGTATTATAATCTTAAATATTTTTAATTACTAAAAAAATATATCTATGTTAAATTTAAACCAGGTTGTAGAAAATAGTTATAGTTTAATGATAAGGTTGAAGACTGTTAAAGCAGATTAAATAGATCAAAGATCAATTTAATCTATTTAATAACCTACTACCAAAGTAAAAATTTACTATCAGTTGTTTGTTTGTTTTTCTGTTTAGTTGACAACAATGAAGAGAGAGGTTGTAAGTTTAAAAGGATTTTAATTTTTTTATAAAGTAACTAAAATGTTTTTTAAAATTTTGTTGTTGATTTTAAAGTAAAACAGTAGGTTCTCATAATTTTATAAATAAGCCCAAGAACTTAGGTTAGGTAAAATTATATCGTCAATAATAAAGAGAAGAAATTTAAAATTCCCAGCAAAAAAACAGCTTTTTATTATTTTACATCAATTTAGTTTATTTAAGATTTATTTTCTTTAGTTGATCAAGAGAGAGTTAATAAAGGTATTAGCTACATTAGTTAAGTGAATTTATTTTTAAAAAGTTAAGTAGATATTTTAACGTCTATACATTTAAGTGCTTTTATTGTTTAGACACAGAATTGAAGACTGAAATAAGTCAGTATTTTTGCTATTAGATATTTGTTAATAGGAATTTGTTTAGTTGTACTGTAACTGGAATTTTAAAACTTCAAGTACTTAAGCTTTATTTTCTTTTTTCTTTTAGGAGAGTTGGAAAAAAAACTAAGTATAAATTATATGATTAGTATAGTCAAATAAATAAAGCATTTATATCTGTGTACTCAAAAGTCCAAGACAGTTGTCACATTTTAGAAATTGTCCAGGAGAGAGTAAATAGTAAAATAATTAATCTTCATTGGCTTATTCTTGTGGGTAAACTTATGTTATTTTTTTCGTGTTTTATTTAATTTGTCTTGAGGCACATGAAATATAATTTTGACAAAAATAAAAAGTTTAATAAAAAAAGTGAAAAGTCATTTCTGGACTACAGACGTTTTTCCTTTGAACATTGTGGGGACACCAGACCCTTTATATTGACCAAACTTTGTTTCACACTGTTGTAGAAAAACAGTCTTTATACCTATATAGACGCTGAAAAAACTAAAAAGGTGTCATACATAAGTCATTTTCAAAAAAAAACTGGATAATCGACCTTTGTCTTCTGAGGTACATATATTAAAATTTAAAGTTTATTTTAGTTTATAGTTTTGGTTTCGTTTATAGTTAATTTTAGTTCAGTTTTTGTTAGTTTTAGCTTCAGTTATCTTTTTTCTTACTTTAAACAACTTCATGGAAGAAATGAGGGGAATAGGTAAAAAAATTAATAGTTATATATTTATTTATATGTAAATATTATTCTATCAATTATTCAGGGGTATATTTTTTGTAATTACAGTCTGGTAGAAGCATAACTGGTAGGGCTGTGTTTTAAATTTTGTATATTTTTTCTGGATAAATATGTGCAATAGGTGAAAGAATTGTTTAATATAAATATGACATTTTTAAACTGTTTGAATTTCACTCATATTTTTATTAGAATAAAATTTTTCACAAGTTTAACGCTCTTTAATTTACTTTTTTTTTATTTCTATTATTTTTTGCATCCTCTTCATCCTGTGAAAATGGTGAGGTTATGCTTTATATTTTGATTTAAAAAAATTGTAAATATTTTTTCAATTTTATTATATCCTTCTATTTGTAATTTTAGAGTCGTTAACATTTGAGGAATGCGAAAGATATTGCTTCCAACACCCAGGGCCTCTCGGATAGAGGTCCTTCGATAAGTGGTGACGTAATGGCGGTATGGATTTTTTTTAAATTTTTAATTTTTTTTTTTTTTAATTGTTAATTTTTTTTTATAATATATTGTTATATATTTGGTTGGTTTTTGTCTTTTTTAATAAAAATTTTATTTGCTTTTCACCAATTAAACTTATATATAGTTAAATTGATGCATTACCCAATCATCATAATATGATGCAACATTCTATTTGTTAAAAATAATTAATTGGTAGTTTAATTTATTGAAAACACTGCTTTTAAAATTTACTATAAGCCAAGACTATTTAGCTATATAAATGCTATTTATTTATATCTCTATTTGATTTTTTAACTTTAAGGTTTTTAGTTTGGCTCCTTGAAGCATTCGTTTTTTTGCCTTTTAATTAAAATATTTTAAATCTATTGTAATGTCTTGTAAATTGAACTAAAGTTTACTAAAAGCCAACGTGAAATAACGTCATAAAACAACACCGACTAGCTGCATCATGACAGCAGTTTAAGTATGACATCAGGCTACCAAAAAGCAGGTAAATTATTTTCCAGTTTTTTTTTTGTTTTTTTTTTCTTTTATGTCTACTTATCTGTTACAACTTTTATTTTAGGTTTGTCATATGACGTGTTAATACAATATTAAAGATCAAAGTTTACATATTTTTTACGATTTGTTATGCACATGTTTGATTGTAAATGATTTTGATTTGTAAATACTTTTTTTTGTTTGAAACTTATTTGTACTCAATTGCTTAGTTATTTATAATAAATTTATTTAGTTGTGTGCATTTAGCGTTTTAAAGACAATTTCCTTTTTCAAAGAAACATGTATCAAGGGGATACCAAATAATTAATAACTCATGGATAATTTACATTCACTTCATATTAATCTTATTAATTAAAGTTCATGTTATAAAAAATATAACATGAATTTAGCTTCACTTTTTCGTCAATTTAAAGCATGATGAAGTGTTATTAATAAAAACGTATTGTGTTGAACTTTGTAATGTCTTGGAAAATGGTTCTGCCATACACTGATATGACCTATGTCAGTTGTAAATTACTCAAATAACGTTAAATAATTGGTAAATTAATTTATTTTAATTTTGCAGATGGTTTAAATTTTTAATTTGAAGGCGTTTTTCTTACATGGTATTAGTCAAGATTTCGCAACTTTAAATTGTGGAAAACAGCCACTATAAATTAACAGACCGACCGTAACCCGTATTACGGGTTGCTTTCTGCTGGTTATTATAAATAATATAATTATTAAATTATATGTAATATATTACATATAACATAATTATCATATATAATGTAATATATATAGTTATATATTAATTTATATATAAGTTATTATTATTAATAGTAACTTATACTTACAATCCTTATCTTGTAAATACCTATAATACATAACTTATGTTTACAATACTGATAAAATTGTTATTGATATGAACTTTTGCATTCAAACTTAAATTATAAAACTTTAAATTCACTTGATAACTTTAGCATATATAACGATAACTAAAAAAAGTTATTATATAAATCATGACCAAATGCTTATTTATTATAACTGAGTTATAGTAAGTTGAACACTGTTTTTATTTTCTGTAACTTAATTTTAAAATGTTGGGATAAAAGTATAAAGTTTCAGGTCATAGGTCTTGTATGATATGTATCTTATGTATATCTTCTATTTTGCAGCATGTTTAAGAATACTTCTGCTTGGTGCTCTCTGACTGTTAACAATATTTACATACTGACATGAGTTAAAGTGACTTCAACAACCAGAATATACTTTTGATAAATATTAGTAATGACAGGTTAGTAATATAATCATAATAATAATGGTAATAACTTTTATGTGTTAAAATAGTGAAAGACTTATGTATGATAGAGTTGCATGAACATTGGGGGACAAATGTAATGTAGTAAATATTACCGTTGTTTATAACCACGATTAGAGTAATGTAAGAAAATATTATTTTTATCTAAAAAATATTCTGCAAAAGTCAATATTTTCTTAAGTATTAAATATTATAAAAAACACTTATTAAAAAACAAACATATATTATAAAATAAAAAAATAAGTATTCAAGTATAAAAAAAACTTATGTTAAAGGATATTATGATAAAGTATTAACTATGTTGTCAGTAAGTTAGAAGTTGCAGCTGATATTTCATCTTCAGCTTTAAACTCATTAGCTTCAAATTAAAGCTGAAGCTGATCAAGTCAGTTCAATCAGTATGATTGAACTGACTTGATCAGCTTATAGTAAAAGAGAATAATACTCCATAAAAATTTTAATTTTAAAAAACTTGTAGGAAATTATTCAATGAAAATTTAAATAAGTGACAAAATTTTAAATAAAATTTGCAAAAAGTTTTTGCTGTTTATAAATGTTGCTGTCAGAGCCTAGGCCAAGGACTCACGTATTTGGGCGACCCAAATTGGATCTTTAGAGACTTGATTAAAAAGCGGTGCCCAAAAATCTAATTCCATTTTTGATTATCTACGTAATAGTTCTATTTTTAATTATCTACGTAATTTTTTGGTTGAGTTCAAAATTTTTCCAAAAGATGGTTTTATTTATTAAAATATTGAGTATGAAATCAATCTTGCTGTTATCATATGTGATGCACCAGCTAGAGCATTTGTCAAGTGTATTAGTGGCACAATTGTCATAACTGATGTAAGCATTGTGTTCAGAAAGGAGAGTAGTGTGGCAAGAAAATATTCCCACATATTTTATCAATTTTAAGCACTGATTCAGATTTTTGTCATTAAAAGAATTCTGAACATCTTAGTGGTGTGTTAAATGAAATGAAATTTTTTGACATAGTGATAAAATTTTCTTTAGACTTTATACATATAGTATGCTTAGGGGTATGCGAAGACTCATCAAATTATGGTTAAATGGACCATAGGTAATAAATTGTCTGAGATTACAGTCAATACTTTATATGGCGGATTGTTCCAGATATGTCATTGCATTCCAAGAATATTTTTTAGAAAACCAAGGTCTTAATTAGATATTAAAAAATGGAAAGCAACTGAATTTAGACTTTTTTTAGTATACAGTTGTTAAAATGGGATGATTTAACCAAAAATCTATTTAAGATTTTTAGTACTTTCAGTTGCAGTTCCAATTTCATGTTTTATTTCGTTGAAAAAATATGTTTATTTCGTTTGTCAGTAACTAACTCATTGTGTACAGTTAATTTGTAAACTTTACGGTAAGGATCAACTTGTTTACAAAGTCCATTCTTTAATACATATATGAAATAATGCAGTTAAAATTTAAGTACTTGATAGATGTCCCTCGTTCAAACACAAAACTTTTTTAGATCAATTAAAAAAGCTTGTTCAAAGAACAAAGGGTTGCTCAAATAAACACGTACAAGGGTATAAACAGAAGTTTAGTATTCCTAATTTTGATGGATCAGTAACCATTGCATTGAGATACTGTTTGCAATTTAAAATTATCAAGGTTTGGAATGTTTTGTTTCAGCTAATGAAGGTAATAATTGTTTTGAAATTACAAAAAAAAAAAGTTTAGTTTAAACGGTTTTAAAGAGCAGACGAATCCTGTGATGAATAGTTTATGTTTGAGGAATTTGCAATTTTTTAGTCGTTTATATTTATGTTAGAGTTATTTGAATTGGTAATTATTTAGTAAAGTAAAAAGACAAAAATGGGAAGAAAAGCTGTTTCAGACAAGGTACGATGGCAAATTGTAGGTCTGCTAAAAGATAAAACAAAAAGCCAACGAGAAATAGTTCAAATGTGCAATGTTTTGCTTAAATGTGTACAGATAACATTGAAAAACCACGAGCTACATAATGATGTCAAAGATTTACCAAGGCTTGGTAGACCTTTAAAGCTAACTTCAAGAGACCAAAGTTATCTCTATCGAAAGGTTAAACAAGACCCTAAAATTTCTTACCGCGAACTTGCTGAAGGGTTCACATATACGCCTGGTAACGTTAGTGTTAGTAGATGGACTGTACAAAAATGCTTTAATAAGTAAGGTTTAGATAGCTATGTCGCTGCTTGAAAACCACTTTTGCGTGTCTCAGATTGCCTAAAAAGAATAAAGTAGTGTAAAGGAAGACTCCACTGGTCTTTAGAAGACTACGCCATAGTTATCTTCAGCGACAAATCCAATTTTGAGGTGATAAATTGCAAGTCAAGATTAATTATCAAGAGGCTAGCTGGGAAAAAGTTCAAGAGTGTTTTTTTGTACAAAGGGTACAAGGCGGAGGAGGATCAGTTGGAATATGGGGATGCTTCACTCATAAAGGAACAGGGTCATACAACATTTATAACGGCTGAATTACCCAGTACAACCTCAAAGAGACCCTGGAAACTTTTGCCAACAGCCAGAGCCTTTTACGAAGACGACAACAATGGATTTTTCAGCACAATGGCGCTACAGCTCACACTACAATCTCGGTTAAAGAGTGGATTGATCTGAAAAATATTACGGCCATGCCTTGGCCAGCTCGTTCTCCGGATCCAAATCCCATCGAGAATAATCGGGTTTGGATAGACAAGAGATTGGTTAAAGAGAGCATAGTCAGTGTTGCACAATTACAGCAGGCGTTAGAAAAGCTTTGGAAAGAGATTCCAAGAGAATTATGCATTTAACTAGTTGCATCTATGCCTATACGTGTTCGTGCATGTGTGAAAGTTTTTTCGAAGAGAAATTTTAATTTCTTTTTAGTCCGAACAGGATTCTGGCTTTATATCTCTACTTTTTTAAAGTCTGTAGTGTCCAGAAGCACTAAACATGTTTGTTGACTTATGATCTGCTATAAGAAAAAAATTCATTGGATTTAATGACTTGAAACTTATTGTTTTTAAGCCTGGAGTCCCGGAGTCCTTGCCGCCATTATACTTCGGGACTCCGGGTTCAAAAAATGATTGTTCCTCTGACCTACAAGTCCTAATTTTTTTCTTATTAGTAGTCCATAAACTTATTTATATTTTTAGAGCTCCTGGATACCAAAAACTAGGATAAAGTAATCTTTTTGTGACTTTCAAATCCAAAGTCCTTTTTGGGACTCCGTATCCCTGATATGTATATATACAGGGTGTAAACTAGGAATAATTTTGATTCATTATTTTAACGAAATTGGGAATTTGTCGAAATATTTCCTAATCTTACCAGTCCCTCATCCCCCATCCCCTTTCAACCCGCCAAGATTAAAATGTGTTTGTGGGGTCTCCTTATTTACTTCTTTCCCTTTCTACTCCAAATAAAAAATACTGTAACATTTATCTAAGGTGAATATGAAATCAACACAAAATTAAGTTGACTTCATAATGACACGGCAAGTTAAACTTTGATTACTAAGAATTATGTATTTTTATATTATTTTAATCAGTATATATTAGTTATTTTTAAGAATTATATATTTGATTTTATTTTAACCCTAATATATAATTACCGCCTTCGTTTTAAGAGTATTCTTTCAAATATATGTTTAAAGAATCGTTTAAAAGTTTGCTTAAATTTGACTGTAATTTTAAATATTTTTTTTAAATAAACCAATCAAGTTATATATAAATTTGCTCTTTCTGTAAATTTTAAAACTTAAACGTAGTTTTTCAAATTTTCAATGGGTAAACCTCGTGGGACGCTTACGGGATACCCGGCGGGTATACCCACATGGGCCCCAGAGGAAAACCGCAGCATAATCCCGATTGGTCCCGATTGCAAACCCAAATAGGTCCTTTACGGTTTTGAAGTACAGGATTCCATTGGGACCCATACGGGATACCCAGCGCGCATACCCATATGGGCCCCATATAGAAACAGCGGCCAAGATCCGGGGGGATACCGTTGGCCTTCCCATACGGAACCCAGTTGACAACCCGTATGGGCTCCGTACGGTACCCGTATGTCAAAGTTGGCTGGTTATACAAACCCAAAAATAAAAATAACTATTTAAAATTTAGTTATTTGATAAAAGTATCAAAAAAAAGGTTGGTTGCCAAGGGCGTAACTTTTTTTTAGTAAATTTTTAAACTTATAATCAAAAAATTTTATTTTTAACCTATATTTTGTCATTAAAGCCATATCGTGTTATATATGGTTGAAAAGCCAGTTAAATTTTATAAAAAGTTAGCTAATAAAATAAAATAATTTTGTCAATGGAAGTCGCTAACATTTTACCAACCTAAGACTTATAAATTTTAATAACCACCTAAAATTTATAATTCTTTTTATACAAATTAAATTAATTTACAAACCCAATTTAAATAAATTATAACATATTTTCCTTTTATTTTAAAGAATACTTGCCCAAACCTAAACCCTCACATCTACTGTGCCTATCCCTATTTAAGTCAGTATACTCCACTGTGACTATATCTAAATCAGTCGATTTATGTATGCAGTAATGCATTTATTCTATGAAACTTTGAAAGATGAAAATAAATAACAAACTTAACTATAAATTAACAACAACAATAGTTAAAAACATAAAACTACTCAGAAAAAAAAAATAAAGTTAAAAATAATAAATCTCCCCAAAAAGGATTCGAAATGCAGCCCTGACAGTAATCCTCAAAAAAATATTACTTAAACACCTACGTCAGTATATTGATAGCGAGAAAAGTTAAGGTATATAAACATTTTTCGCGTACAAATAAGATTTTTATTATGCACCCTTATTTGTACGCGTGTACAAATAACGACTTTGAATAATATATGCTCGTACATACATATATATGATATATGTATTTTAAACACAGGCGCATCTGTATAACATTTATGTGTTTAATAATGTATAAAGCATATATACATGTACTTTGATTCATAAATAGACAAATACATGTATATACTCATTCATATATGCTTGTATATATATACATATATATATATATATATATATATATATATATATATATATATATATATATATATATATATATATATATATATATATATAGATAGATAGATAGATAGATAGATAGATGATGATAGTAGTATGTTGGAAAAGCGTGATAAGAGGTTAAGAACTTTTTGTTGAAACGTTAAGTGTTGATAGTCGAGAGGGGGCCGTCGTCAAAATGAGAACTCGTGGTCAAGTGACGGTAAAATAGTGAGGAATAAAAAAATGTCACGAATTTTAATTTAAATAAATTACCACCATTATCTATTGGAGGATCAGGTTTATAAGGTTCAACTACTGCCATTGTCGTTCTACTACTGCCATTGTCGTAAACAAAATACCATCATTATCATTAAACAACGAAGCGTGACGAAAAGTTTATAAAGAGTGAAAAAAATCAAATAGGTTCATATTCAATGGAATCGAAAAATAAACCGTTGCAACAATTTCAAACTCCAACGACAATGGCAGTAGTTCAACCTTATAAACCTGATCCTCCAATAGATAATGGTAGTACACATGACTCGCATGGGAATCGTATTCGAAATTTTGAAGTGTATTAATAAAGAAAAAATATTGTAAATATTAGCACTTTCGAGCTTGTTTATTGTTATTGTAGTGGGAGGATATTTATTTGGAGCGTTATTGGCATCTTTTATATTACTTGGAAAAATGTTGGGATTATATATTTGTGATAAAATAATAAAAAACGAATTGTAAAATTTTTATATATTATATATTATAAATGCTATTTTCCAGTTCTATTAATTCCGTAAGAAATTCCACCAGAGATAGCTCCACCCAAAACAGCTTTACCAATGGTAGGTAGAAGAGCGCTAGTAAAGGAAGATAAAACGACTTTAGATACCATTCCTAAAAGAGGTCCTAAAAATTTTCCACCCATTTGTCTTGTTTTATGTTTTTTATAATGTTTTTTATGTCTTTTTTTATGTCTTCTTTTATACATTTTTTTTATCGCGGTATAAGAGATGATAGTAAAGTTGGTGCTAAAACTGCAGTTAACAATGGAAGAAATTTACCATGCATGCGTTTTCTTAAATGTCTTCTTAAACGTTTTCTACCTGCGCCTTTTAATGGAGGAAAATAAACTCTTCCTCTTCCTCCTTTTCTATGCATTACGACATGTTTGATGTCAGTTAAAGTAAATTTATATTATAAAGTTGTGTTTTTTTAATATGATCAAATTTAGTTTTTTGCATTTGTTTCTTTTAAGCTACATACCAAGAGTAAACTTTAAATTTTCTTAAAGTGTTTGCTTAATCTCCTCCTCGTAAATTTTTTCGTCTTCTTAAGCGCTTTCTACCTGCGCCTTTTAAAGGAGGTAAATAAACTCTTCCCCTCCCTCTTTTTTTAAATTAACTTTTTTTTATTTTACAAGCGGTGCAACAAAATTTTTTACGCATTGCGTTGTTTTTGAAGATAATCCAAAGCGTAACCTCCTACGTTAATTTTAGTAGACGTTTAGCAAAATTTTTAACTTTGGTAAAATATTTTCCTTTCCGTCTATGATGTCGTGCGGAACCTCTATGATGACGACGATGATGACAACGGTGTCCGCTACTTCTTGCACGCCCGCGAGCCATGAACCAAGGAAATAAAAAAAAACAAGATTTATGGTTTTTAAGATTTTTTTTAGAAATAAATAGTCGTTTGCTTATAAAATAATGAATACAAATAGGGTTCGTTTAATAAAAGTAAAAATGTTTTTTATAACAAATTAAGACAATTTAAATTTGGTAGGAATATAGTTGACTTCATATTCGTCTCCTACCCCGCTTTCTACAAGTGCAGCTGGATATTGCAAATACATAACAAGTACACCTTTAAATTGATCTGTAAATTGTACATTGATTTGAAACGATATATTTCCAGCAATTGTGGCAGGAGGTTTATCATAGATGAAATTAAGTCAAAAAAATTTTACTATAGTAGCCAATTGCTAAAACACAAAAATGATATACAAAAAACTTGGAACATAATAAAAGAGGTTATAGGTAAAAAAGATATGAGTATTAGTCGTTTACCAAAAAAACTAATTATAAATGACTGTGAAATTATAAAGGACACAATAATTGCTAATTCGTTTAACCATGCATTTGTTAGCACAGGTCCAAGTTTAGCATCAAAAATAAATAAAAGTAAAACTTGCTTCAAATCATACCTAAACTCTAATAATAATATAATGGACAATAATATGCTAACAGAAACAGAATTGCTAGATGCCATGTACTTACTTAAACCAAATAAAGGTAATGGAGTAGATGATGTAAGCAGTAATGTAGTAATTAAATCAATGCCTTATTTAAAAATTCCGCTTTTGCATATATTTACGCTCTCTTTAAACCAAGGAATCTTTCCCGATAAACTTAAAATTGCAAGGGTAATACCTATACTAAAATCAGGAGATGAGACTAGTGTCTCCAATTACAGGCCTATCTCCATACTATCATACTTTTTAAAGCTATTAGAACACATTATGTATAAAAGATTGTATTACTTTTTAGATGTAAACAATATTCTCTATAGTAAGCAATTTGGGTTTAAAAAGAGCCACTCTGCTGATCAGGCTATTGTTCATCTTGTTCATGATATTTTTAAATCATTTGATGAAAATAAATATACATTAGGTGTATTTATTGATCTCAGTAAGGCTTTTGACACTGTCGATCATTACATTTTATTAACAAAATTAAAAAACTATGGTATTAAACATATAAATATTGCGTGGTTTAAAAGCTATTTGTCAAATAGAAAACAACACATTTCTTATAATGAAGGTAAAACAACCAATATGAACATAACATGTGGGGTTCCTCAGGGATCTATATAAGGGCCACTCCTATTTCTCATTTTTATTAATAATTTAAGCAAAGCTTGTACTGAACTAGATACAATTTTATTTGCAGATGACACAAATCTATTTTATGCACATAATGATATAAATATTCTGTTTAAGTCAGTAAACAAAGAGCTATTAAATCTTACTGAATGTTTTAATGCAAACAAATTATCTCTAAATGTAACCAAAACAAAATATACTTTTTTCCATCGTTTTCATGACCGAGATAAAATTCCCTTAAAACTTCCAAAACTTTGTATTGCCAATCAGGACATAAAAAGAGAAACCACTTTAAAATTTCTCGGCGTGTTTCTTGATGAAAATGTGACGTGGAGAGATCACATACAATATCTCGAAAATACAATCTCAAGGAACATAGGCCTGCTATGCAGAGCTAAGCCTTTTTTAAATCCAACTTGCTTAAAGCTTTTATATTTCTCGTTCATTCATTGCCATCTTAATTATGCAAATATTGCTTGGTGCAGTACAAATAAAAATAAAATAAAAAAGCTATTTAATAAACAAAATCATGCAATCAGAATCATTTCCAATGTGGGCCGTTATACACACTCCCAAGCATTTTTTGTTAATTTAAATATAATGAATGTTTATCAATTAAATGTCTATCAAGTTCTTATATTTATGTTCAAAATTAATAAAAATATATCTCCTAAAGTATTTTACCCATTATTCAAAATAAATCAGAATAGATATCTCACCAGATTTTCAAATAACAGTTATATTCAACCCAAAAGTTATTTTGCGGCGACCGAATTTTCAATTTCTACTAGAGGGCCGAAATTATAGAATAAAATATAAACTAATGAACTTAAAACAATTTCTATGCTAAATGAGTTTAAGAATTATTTAAAGCAAAAACTACAGATGATCGACGTAGCGCTCAGCTTTTTCTGAAGTTTTAATGAGGTAAAAAAATAAAAATATGTATATATATATATATATAAATATATATATATATATATATATATATATATATATATATATATATATATATATATATATATATATATATATATATATATATATATATATATATATATATATATGTATATATATATATATATGTATATATATGTATATATATATATGTGTATATATATATATATATATATATATATATATATATATATATATATATATATATATATATGTATATATATATATATATATATGTGTGTGTATATATATATATATATATATATATATATATATATATATATATATATATATATGTATATATATAATTATGGTTTATAAGAATTATTCACATATTTAAAGGTACATGCTGGTGTAAAAGGAAAGCTTCAGGATTATGCGTATTTACTTGCTTTGCTTTTTAGTAATATAGTTTCTTTGCACAAATTCCTTTTTCTCTTTTTTTTAATTTTTCTTAACCAACACAAAAACAAAAAGTTAAAGTAGGACTTTAACTTTTTGTTAAAGATTGATTTTTATTCTATTAAGTCTTTAGAAAAACGTTTTATATTATATAGTGTTGCGTTTTTTAAGTTTTATTGTCTTATATTTACGGTATAGACTAAGGGGCTTGGTGATAAGACCAATTATGTCTTCTTCTTGCCCCTGCTATTTGTATTTATATTATGCTTTACGACTTTAATAAATTTATATGGCAAAAAAAAAAAAAAAAAAAAAAGTCGCTGGTGGTGTAAGTGACTAATGGTTTGGAAGTATTAGTAGTACTAAATACAATTTAGGATGTCTCAAAAAACTATCATCATCACTATTATAAAAATGTGCAAAATTGTTAATATTAAAAGCAGAGGGTGTATTTCCTTTAGACCAGGAAGCATAACTTCTCCAAATCGACCATTGATCGTCTTGCTTTGTCAAATCGTATTCAGTAGTATCACCCGATGACTTAACAAATGTTCTTCTGTAATTATAAAAGCTGATTTTTTTAATAATGTTGCATGACATTTCAACCGGTGTAAAACAACCTTTGCTTAAATGATCGCTTTCTTTTTTTGAATTAACGAAAAATATAATGCTGTGGGGCACAAGATCTGCTGTTTTTATACTTCCCAAATTGACAGAGACTTCTGTAACATTTTCTACATTGGTTACAATTTGTTCGTAGTGAGCAATACGTAGTAAAGTATACATTTCGTCTTTTTTACTGTTGAGATATAAAGATTTTTCCAAGGGTAAACTGGGTTTGAGTCTATACGTATTGCAGTAAATTATTGGGTTTTTAATAGCCACCCCTACATTGGCAAGCGCTGTTATGTCGGCGTCTGTAATAGGTCTTACCCATTCTAATAGCTGATTCATATCATTTTCAATAAAAAGTTCCAATCTAATTTGTTTATTTTTTCCAAAGTATTCTTTCATTTGAAAAATTTCACTCAATAAACTCAAAGGTACTCTAAATTTACATCCTTTTTCTCCAGTCATGAAAGCATTATATCTATCTCTTAGCGCTGTTTGATAACCAGCAGGTACCACAGTGGCAGGTGCTGTTGCATTAAGAGGTCTAATGAGTCCATTAGGGTCTGCAGCTTGTATAAGCGCTTTGGTTTCAGCAAAATTTATAGGGTTTGTAGCATTTTCAGTGTCTTCAGTTAAACCTAAATTAGGATTAATCATCAATTCTCTAAAAGGTTTCATATAACTTTTTTTAATCAGCATTACTCTAAAACGATCATAAGAACGATTAATGACAGCGTTGTTTGCACAAAGAGTAGTATTTTTTTGATAATTGGGATAAAATTTGATAGTTTTAAATAACGCATGAATAAAGTTGTTGGAAAGACTTTTTTTGCTAATTCATTGTCTGTTGTAGCTGTAAATCTTGTTTGCGCGCTCAAATTTTTATAAAGAAGTAAATCAAAATCCAAATACCAACCTTGTGGATATGTCCATTCGTTAAGTATAGTGGTAAAAGAAATTAAATTAGCCATATTCGAAGTAAGATCGTAAAAAAAATTTTGATTGTTAACAGAAATGACTTCATCTTGAGCTTGAGCTGTTTGAAAACCAGGATATTTTTTATTTAATATAGCTGTATATTCTGCGCTAATATTACCACTTGTTGCTTCTTGCAATAAACGATTTTCACGGTCGGCTTGTGCTAAAAAATCTTCAATAGTAACATGACCGTTTGTATTGGGTGTATAACGATTACCGTCACCATTTCTCATATATTTAGCTAATGATCCGATTTTTTTTTTAAAAAGAAAAAATAATAATTTTTTTTCTACTTATTTATCCTCTGATTCTGAAGTGCGTTTTTTAAATGGTATTTTTTTATTTTTAACGTCTTTTAAAGCACGAATGTAACCAAGTTCAATTAAACTTTTTTTATTCAATTTTTTTTTTTTTTTTCCGTTATTCTGCATGAGTGGACTTGATAAAATGGCTCTTTGTTGAATAACGCAGTTTCTACATAATCCGTATATTTTGTCAACTGCATTGACTTCTTGAAAGCATTGTGAACAGATGTGTAAAGGAGTTGATTTCATTTTAGTTTTTTTTTCAACAGTTTCTTGTTCTTCTGAACTTTCGGTTTCAGATTCTGAATGTTTTCGTTTTTTAGGTTTGGGTTTGATTTGTACATTTTTTTTCATTTTCTTGGGAGGTTTTTCTTCTTGTATTTCTTCTTTTTTATTTTTTATTTTTTTGATTTCATCCAATTCGGATTTCATGTTTAGTAATTCAGATTTAGTAGAATATTGAGTAAGTTGATTTTGTAATTGTTGCATATGATTTTTAATTCGATTGAATTAATCTTTAGGATTTATTTTTGATTCTTGCATCATTTTTTCTTCTAAATTGACTAAATTTTTACGATATCTTCCTTTGGCGCAAGAGAGACTTATTTTTTTTTGTGAAATAGAGAGAGAAAAAAATAACAACTTTTTTTTTTATATATTTTCTTAATCATAATAAAAAATAAAAGACATTAGTTTATACTGATCAAACATTTTAATTGTAAAACGGAACCATTTGAATCTTTAACGTAGGATTAAAAAAAACGGTAGAACTAAGATTACTAAAGGTAAGCGGTTCAGATTTTGAATTGAAAAAAGACCATTTTGTTTGTTTCCAATCGTCTCTATCGTTGATATCAAAGGTGGATAATTGTCCTCGAATAGAAGTATTACGATCTTTTGTAAAATCAATATTGGTGGTGACTTGAGTAGATTTAGTATAGTCTAATAAATTGAAAAAAGTAACAATTCCAGGAATATAAATTTTGTTCATATACATTCCACATTGCACAGCTTGATCACATTTAATAAAAATGTAAGTGTCTGTAGTTAAAGGAAAATTGGAAACGGTGTTATTAAAGTTACTAATTTGAACGAGAGCACAACTAAGAAAGCCAGTCTTTTTTTTTGAATTTTAAAATCTGCTGACATAGCGTTGGTCATATTTTGATCAACTTGCATAATAAAAGGATTGATTTGTTGAGTTAAACTGTATTGATCTCTTTGTAAAAGTAAAGTATAAGGTATAGGATTGTTTCCAACAGGTTGATACATTTTTAAAATGATATTTTTTAAAGGTAAACTGTCTGTCCAAGTTTGTACAATAGTACCATCGCTCTTTTTTGATAAATGAATTGACCATTAAGCGAAGTGCAACAAAATATTAATTCTGTTGAATTGTTTCCTTGTAATATAGCTTTGACACTATTTAACCATGTTTTATGACTTGGTGTAGTAGCTCTTTCGAAACTAGTTGTAGTGACAAGAGGTACTTTGATGGTATTTGAAAAAAAAGGTTTGCTTTGTTCGCAATATATTAAAACTTCAATAAAAGTTTCTGCGCTATATTTAGCGATTAAAGTGCTATCGGATGTCCATATTTTATAAATGTTATCAGGTAAGTTTGAAGGTAATAATTGAAAGGGAGTGCCTTTCATTTAGGGAGTACCAGTAGAAACCCTATTCCATTTATAACTGGTATCATAATCTGAAAAGGAGTTACTTTTCATTTTAGAATAGGCGTTACTTTTCACAAGTAATGTGCTAATTTTCATGGGTGATAATAGTTTTCTTTAGAAGGATGGTAAAGAAAAAAAAGTATAATATTTTAAAGTTCCGTCTATAGGATCAGGAATGCATGAAGGCACACCCTTTGCTTTATTTGTAAGATATTTACTAAACATGTTAAAATCGGGCCCTGCATAAGTATGATCGTCAAAATTCAAGTTATTTAAATTGAGATTGAGTAAATTGTTTGTCATGTTTAAACTTTCGGTAAAAACATCCATCATTTTTAATTCTCTTTCAGGCCATATGACTTGATCTACGTTAAAAAAAGGTAAAGGTATAGAAGCTAACGGTATATTTTTTAAAGTATAACGATAATAATTTCTTTTTGATGTTAGGGAAAATAATCTTCATAAAAACTTGTTAATAATTCTGTAGGTTCTACGCCTAAATCAGCTGCTGTAACATAGATAAGTTTTGTACTAAATCCAGTTGGAAAAGCAGTTGTAAAAGCAGCTTTGATAATATCTACAAATTGTAGTAGTACTATTTTTTCATTGCTATAAACTCCAGGATAAAGTGGGTTTTTAGTGTCGACATAATCGTTCCAAATTTTCCATAAAGATTGAATACAAAGATTGACATTGTAAGGTGTGTTGAAATCGTGTAGATTAGTTTCTACGTTATATTGGTTGCCTTCAAAGGGTATTGTGTTGGTGTTGGTTATTATTTTTAATAAAAAGAAAGCAATTTGCCACGGTACAATGTGTTTCATTTTATATTTTGTGCTTTCTGCAATAGGTAAAAAGTTATTAACATACACATCTAGATCAACACTAAGAATATTATTGTCGGCGGTTAAATTTGTTCCAGTTAACGCCGGATTTTTATAATTGGGTGAGAGCATAACATGAATAAAAGGTCGAACAAAGGTTTCTTCTATACCATGTAGAATAGTTTGTCTTTCGGGTGAAATAGCTGCTATTTGTGCGGCGGTTAAAAGCGGATGTTTTGCATAAATTAAATAATTTTTACTAGTGTGAGTATTTAATGATATATTGTATATGTTGTCGTATAGAGAATTAGTAGTAATATAATCAAATTGTAATAATTTTGTAAAATCTTCTAGAACGTACACACTTGCACTTGTTCTATTTGAAAAAAAACCGAAATAAGATAAACCTCTTTCTTGTAAAGGCGAGATTAGGCTAAGGGTTTATCGAATAGGTTGTAAAAAAAAAGGATTTCTTGCGTATGCGTTTCTTTTTTTATAATACCATAATAAATTATAATTGGTTCTATTACTAAATGGGGAAGTATTAACGTTAAATAAATTTTGTTGAACATTGTTGTTGCTATCTAAACTAAACTTTATCATGGGTAAATCAATTACAGCCGTTTTGTATCTAAGCTCAGTTCAAGCATCAAATAAATATTTTGGATTAAAATATTTTGTTGATGAAATTTTACCATCTTTGTTATAAACTCTATTTAATTTAGAATTATAAAGTTCTAAGTTTCTAACAAAAAAATCATCTTGATAGGCGGTGGGTGTCATAACGCCAAAGAGTTTACCTCCACCTGACGCATTAAAGGTCCACATATAACTCAAATGATCGGCGTTCATGTTTTCCATATCTAATATGTCATAGCAAGGAAACGTGTTACCTGGTTAGGGTATATGATTGGTGTATAAGACAACATTTTTATTAACAAGATAAAAATATTTTATGAGTCTTGTAGGATTGCAAATCATATCGCTTTGAATATCTGATAACATTTTTTTTATAGCAGGTTTGGATTCCATTCTTAATCCGTAATTGTTTTCAGAAAACGATAGGTTTTCGTCTACTAGAGATAAATTAGTAGGAACATCCGTACTCGCTAAATGTAGAATGGTATTAATATTAAATGTGGGTTTTTCGATATCGTTGGGAGTTAACGGTAAACTAAAATCATTTAAGACATTATAATGCACGCTAGCTTCGTTTTTATTTTTAAATGTGGGTTTGTCGATATCGTTGGGAGTTAACGGTAAACTAAAATCATTCAAGACATTATAATGCACACTAGCTTCATTTTTATTTTTAATTTCGCTAAAATAATAAGTAGTACAATATATTTATTTACATCTAAAGCATCATCAAACGTTAAATTGTTCATTTTTTCTTTTTTTCTTTTTTTCTTGCAGTCTTTTCTTCAAAGGTTTTAAAAAAGTATTAACATATTCGCTAAAGTTTTTATAGTAAATGTCTTTATCTTCTTCGTTAATAGCTAATAAATCTTCTCGTTTTATTTTGAAAGTCGTTTTTAAATTGCCTACTAATCCAACTTTATAAATATAAACGGGTAAATAACCTTCTAGTGAAGGGTTAGAGCGTTTAGAGACTTTGATAATAATTACGTTTTTGGTAGTGTCCTAATAGTGTTGATTACGAGTAGTTGATTTGCTAAATGTGTCTTTGGGATCTACTTTATATTTTTTTAAGTAACATTCAGTTCCAACGGATAGAGGTTTATATATTTTTAATTTTTCGTTTTTGTATTCTTTTTCTACTCGATGAAACATGTTGGAAAAAAAATGAAGACCTCGTCTTTTGTCGTCGCGGTATTGATCGACAAAACGAAGAGCTTTACCTTTGGCGTCGTCAGCATCCAAATCTTCAGGAGCAATACCACTCGTCACTTTTTATTTTTCGTTGAGTTTTTGTTCCTTGTCCTCGATATAAAAGCTCCATTTGTTTTTTTGAAGTTCGCCTTGTTTTTTTAATTTTTGATAAAGTTGTTTTAAACGTCCTATTATCGATTCGGCCAAGTAAGCTTTTCCATAATTTTTAGAACTAAAATGAACAATGTTTTGTTCATAATACCATTCTTCCATTTTGTAGTTAAAAAACTCTCTACCTTGATCGGTTTGCAAGTAGATAAAAGTTTTATCGTCTCTTTTAATGTCTTCAAAAATATGTTTAAAACTGCTCAGCACTTTATCGGCAGTGTTTTTACTGGTAACTCTCAAATACACTTTTTTAGATACTCCATCTACAACAACTAAACAAAATTCAGGCCGATGAGGAGCAAAATTTAAACTAAAACTGTTCATGTCGGCCAAATCAGCTTGAAAATATTGTCGAGGTCTATCGTATGAATATTGATGCGTTTCGTAAACATAAGGTTTTCTAGGCGCTTGTTTTTTAACGTTGACATCCGTTGTTTTTTTAAAAAGTAGAGTGACGTATGACCAAGCTGTTATGAGACCGTTCCATTTGGCATAAATGGAACTTTCTAAAGGCGCTCTTAATTGTTCATAAATTTTTAAATCGGTTGGATTTTTTGTAAACTGTCTCATTGTAACAAAACTTTTTTAATTTTGGGTACGTCTGTTAAAGCAAACAAACGACTCGATCATTTGGTGAGTTGATCTTCTACAAGGTTGTCAATAGCATCTCTCAATTTGTCGTCCTTTTCTTTTAAAAAAAATTTTTATATGTTAGAATGGCTTTCGTTTTTTATCCTCTGCGCTTTTTCTAATTAATATCGATTCTAATGGTTTTCTTTTTATTCCTATTGTCAGTCGTTCTTTTGTACTTATGCTAGTTTCGCTATCATCATTTGTAGTAGTGCTAGCAGTAGCTCCTATTGGTTCTGGTAGTGCAGTAGCACCTAATAATTCAGGAGCAGTTTCAGGTGTTTCAGTAAGTTCAATTTTAGCTGTTTCAGTAGTTTCTTCTCCTTTTTTAGTTTCTATTGGTGCTAAATAGGGTTCAGATAATCGTGGTTCTTTTTTGGGTGTAGGAATATGTAATAATGAAGACTTTTTTAACGGATGAGTGAATAAATTTATTGCTTTAAAATTGGTAAGGAGTTTTAAAGCATTGGCAAAATTTTCAACATTATTAGAGTCCACTTCAAAACATTTTTTATAAGATATCAAAAGCGAATTTAAACGAGCAAGTTGAGAATTATACAATGTAGCCATAATCACCAACACTTCGAATAAACTTTTTTCTTCTATTGTATTTTCTGTGCTGTAAAATTGACTTGAATTAGATTCAATATGTTCCAATAATCTCAACGTTCCTCCTTTAGCACAAGTTTGCTCTACATCTTCTTTTAATAGGACTACATCTGTTACATCTCTAAAAAGTAAAGAAGGTACAGGGCTGAAAAAAGTTTTAAATGTTAAATAGAGCATAGTTTCTCCGATCGGTCTGTTGGCTAATGCGTTTTCGTCATAGTTATTTAACATTCGAACATAAATATCTTTATTGGGGAGTAAATAACTGTTCACTTGAATGTATTCTCTCAAAATTTCAAATTTGAAACCTCAAAACATTTCGCCATATTGTATACATCTTTGTTGAATAATGTCTTTTGTTTCTGATAATATTTCAAAACCTCTCTTTCCACCAAAACTTTTATCGGTTATTGATTCGCTTTCTATAAAACTAGAAGTTATAACAGTGTAAGGATCTCGAGCTAGAACGCCAACATATACACCTTCAGATGTTAATTTAGTTTCGTTTTGGAAGGTTATGTTGTATTTTTTAATAAAACTCCACAATTTCGCAAAAGTAAGTTGTCTTATTTGATAATAATTGGCTGTTATTCTCATGCTAGCTACAGAGTGAGAAGAGGTTAGTAAAGTTAAAATTTCGTTAGCATAAAAGGAATATTGTTTTGGATCGTTTATTTTTTGAAAGGCAAAGTTGGTGACATTGTTAATAATACTGGCTATGGATTATTCTACATCTACAACATTGGCTTGATATAAAATATAAATTTTTAAATTGTTCAGATTGGCTTTTTCGTTTCTCGGTTTATAAACGCGTTAAGAAATTTGATGTGATCCAAACCGATAATTGGCTTGATTTTTATACATATCGACGGGATGTTTAGGTAAGTTGGGAATTGTTTTTACAGATTCGTTTTTATAAAGCTGTTCTAAAATTTCGCTCGAATTGGATGTTTCGTGAAAAATTAAAAATTTACTAAGAGGTGTCAAGGTAAAAATTTTTTAATGAGTTGATGGAATAGTGTTTAAAGAAGTAGAATGCGGTAAAGTGTTTAATGTAGATTGAATAGAGGAGGGAGGCGTAGTAGCTAGAGAGCTGTCTTGAATAGGATATCTTCTTAAATTTCTCATCATTCTTAAAGATTCGCTTGTATTTCTTTGATCAATATAGTCATCGAATTCGCTTTGTTTATTCAAATTTAAAATAGTTTTAAAAGCGTTAGCATCTCCTTTCGCATTGAGATATGTTTTCCATTTTTCTTGATCGCTTATTAAACTTGTAGCTAGATCGCTGTTAAGCATAGTATCTAGAGGTGGCAAAGCATTTAAATTTTGTTTATGGCTTCCCAGTGGGCATAAAACGTAAAAATGACGTCTTTTGAACGTCTTTTTAACGTTGTGGACGTCTTTTGAACGTTCAAAAGACGTCTATTTTTAGTCCCGTGACCAATGGGTTACTTCACCAGCAATATGATTTTCAATATTGATAGGATTTGCATAATTAAGAGAAGATGGTAAATCATATCTCTGAATAAGTTGAGATAAATCTGATCTGTTTGTTTCTTCCGATTCTAGGTTTACTTTTGGGTTTTCTTGTTCATCCATTTGTAATAATTTTTTATTAAAAACATCCATGTTGTAGGCATTTTTGGCTAATATTTTACGTAAAGTTAATAAAGGAGACTCGTGACAAGGTGTATTTATATATTCATGTTTCATAAAAATACAAATTATTTTGAAGAAAGAGTTCTTTTTGACAATAATTAACGTCAAACTGTTGTCTTAATAAATCGATTACAGTTTTTGTAGGTTGTATAGTGTCGAATGAGATTAATTTATTAGCATAATAATTTTTCATTTCGTGATAAAGTTTAAAACGAGTAGAGTTGAAATATTCCATTAAAACGTCGTAATTGTTATAAAAAAAGTCTGATAAAGCTTGATTTTTATCTTTTCATTATGACTTTTCCGTTTTCGTTAAATTTTGGATACGGATACAAATATTCCTTTGACAAAGAGTTTAATTTCTATACAAACGTATTCTTGAAAAGCATTTTTTCTTTTTTCATGATGACTTTTCCGTTTTCGTTAAGTTTTGGATACGGATACAAATATTCTTTGACAAAGAGTTTAATTTCTATACAAACGTATTCTTGAAAAGCGTTTTTTATTTGTTGTCTATCGTGATCCGATAAAAGTTCGCGTTTTATTATTTTTACAACTTTAAAACGTGTCAAAATTTCTTTCATTCATATTTTAATTTCGTTTTCGTCAATGTCTTTTTTTCTAGTTGGGAATAAAAATTTGTCCTCGAACAGCCAACTTTTGTCGCATGGCTTGACGTTTAATCGCTTTGTTGGAAGGATTGCATAATTCGTTATCGTTTTGGAAAATTCGTAAAAATTCTTCGCTTTCTAAATCATTCAGAATCAGAACTGGGTCCACCGTCTGAAGATTTGTCTGAAGATTCGCACAATCCATATCGTTTTTGTCTTATGATTTCTTCGAGTAGGTGTTTTGCTTTTTCGCTTTCTCTCCATTTTCTTTTTTTTTATCGGATGTTCTTTTTCTTATTTTTATCGTTTTTATCTTCCTCGTTATGTTTATTCTCTTTCTCTTGATTATAGTTGTTGTGATGAGATTTAAGATAATAATGATTTTTTAATTGGATCTGAATCTAAATTTTCTGGACTTTTAACTGTTACGATATCATAAGCTTCTAAATTATTTTTAGAAGATTCGATAATATTTTTCCATGTTTTGTGTTGAGATTTGCAAGGTTCTCTCATTTAAATTACAAACAACATTTCAGCATCAGGAAATTTTCCACAATGTAATAATTCTCTAGCCATAGTCAATTTTCCACTGTTTGTAGGTCCTGTAATAATTGTACTTTCAAGATATACATCTTCAGTAGGTTTAAAAATATTAAATTTAACTTGTGAATTGGTTTCTTCGTCTTTGAGTTCAGTTTCTTTCGAAGTTCCTTTTAAATAAAAGTCATGAAAACCTTTTTCGTTTAATATTTCGGTTATAGATCTACCATCTTTTTTTTCTAACGGTATCTCCGCAGGTTGTTTTACAGTTTCAAGTTTTTGTTCAAGAGGTTTTTCTTCTTTTTCTTCCACTTTTTATATAATTAAAAAAAAAAATTTTAATTTATATCTTTTTTTTTACAAAAAAAAATTTACGAAAAACGGTCTAAAATAATTTTTTTAATGTCCATTCTTGGTATGTTATCCAATGCGTAAAGTAATTGTTCTTTTGTCTAGTTACGAATCCATTTCTTTATAATTTGAATACTTTTTTCTTCGATATATTTATAATCATCGTCAATAAAATCGAGTTGATTTTCGTGCTCTTTTAAATTTCTTCCACAAGGTTTCCAATTGATCGCCAATTGTCTTGCTAATTCTGTTAGTAATAGTGTCCTCTATTAAGTTATAATTCGTTTTTTTTCTCTAAAAGACAAGAGCGATTATAATGTATTCCATTAAAATCTTCACAATGCTCACAATCTTCTTGATAACAGCCTAGATGACATACAAAACTTAAATATTCAAGTAAACATTCTGTACAACAACTTAAAAATGCTTCAGGGATTAACTCGCGTCCGTTTAGAGTGATTAGAATTAAACGAGAAGTAAAAAATTCTTTTTTATCGTGATAATATTGAACTTCGTTTTCTGTATTTTCTACTAAATAAAATTTTTTTAAACCAATTTCTTTCAACTTGTTTGCGAGTTGAGGGTTGTTAATTTTTGATCAAAAAAACAAAACTCCATTTTTTTTATTTACAAAAAAAATTTTACAAATTTATACTCTTTTTAATATCGTATAATAAAGGTATCAAAACTTTTTGATTAAAGATCGCCATTGTATGATAACGCTCTGATTCTTTTATAATATTTTTATCAATTTGAAGTCAATTTTGAATGTGTTCATCGCTACAAAACTTTTCTATCTCAAGTAAAACTTTTAAATTGGCTTCTGGTATCGGTTTCAAAAGATAATGATCTCGAATTTCAGTCATGACTCCGTCATCAAAAACATAATTTTTTGTGTATATCTTTTTAAAAAATCAATAAGGGTGCCTTTGTATTTTAACTTGTTTGTAATTGACACCCATTCTATTTTGTTCGATAGGTTGATTTTCTTATACCACTGGAAAAGGAAGTTCTCTACACAATCTTTTTGCAGAAAAGGTATCAAAGCCGTTAACATAATTTGAAAATAAGAGTTTAGAATTGGGTACTCCTTTAGCTTTATTTTTGTAATAGTTTTCTTTTTCTTCGTCTCCGTTGACGCAGTTAACACTATAACATTCAGGCCCCATAGCAAAAGCTTGACCAATGTAATAAGGAGGGGGTATTTCGTTTTGTAAATGATCAGTTTCTTTGGCGTAAAGAGTGGAATAAAAAGGGTGAGTTTTTTTATAATTGGAATAATCCATCCAACGATCTCCAAATTTTAAAAAATAAATCCATTCTTCTACTTTTTCGCGAAACGTTGAAGAAAGCATATTGTTTTTCTTTTGCGTAATGAAAAAACAACCAGAATCAGTATCTGTTACTACTAAATGTTTTTCAGCTACATGATTTCCTAATACTTGTCCCAATTCCCAACTAAAACGTCCAACGTTGAGTTTAGCATAAAATAAAATTAGTGAAGTCACAATACGTAAAGATTTATTACTGAGTTTGCATTTTTCCCTGGTTGTTAAGATGAGAGCATTTTTATGATCTTTTGATTTTAAGAGTTCAAAGACGTCTTTCACTTCATGATGATTGTTTTCATCGTGAAATAAAATACTTTTTGTTTTGACATTGCTTATCAAATTAAAAAGAACTTCTTTAAAATAATCGTCGTAATTAAAATCTATAGTGTCGTAATAATCTATACATACTTTTTTTTCAAAAACATCCACTTTATTCTTTTGGGTTCAACACCAATAAGCATGGCTCCGTTATATAATAAATTTTGAAAATAAAAAGGAAGTAACAACTTAATACTTTCATCCATTTGACCTTCTCTAATTAAAACATGGCGAATGTTTTGAAAGTTTTCAATGATGTTTTGAAATGCTTTTTCTTCGTGGTTGATAAAAGTAGTATTTAGTTTTTGTGCAATTTGTTGACTTAATGCTCCGTAATGTCCGTTAATTTGTAATTTGCAAGAAGCATCGACTACCTTGTCACCCTTTTTAATGGCTTCTTTTCTTTTTTCCATATTTCTTTTTACCAATTTTTTTGCTAAAGGACAACGCCTTAAAGTTGATACTTTATAAATTTTTTCAACAACACATCCACAGCACGTAGTCAACCAGATTAAAGTGTCTAAAAATTCACTAGTTTCATGCAAACTTAATTTCATGACCAATTTAATGGTTTTGTCTTTTTCTATACCATAGGTTCCATTGTTTTTGAGATAACGTTTAGATACAATTTCAGTTGGAGAATAATTTTGTAATGATATAATTTCTTTTTCTACCATGGGTGAAAAACCTCCTACTTGATTTTGATACTCTGGTTTTATTGTAATTTGACTATGCACTAAAACACTAGTTGAGAATCCGTTTAAATTAACACGATAATATTTTCGAATCACATCGTCTAAAGTAATGCATTCCAAATCAAAAGAATATTTAATGTGAAAAGGTAAAGGTTTTAATTGAGTTCCTCCGTATTGACCATTTTCGTCCATAAAAATTAAACAACCTCCTAATACCCTGTTTAATCTAAGTTCTTTTATTTTAGGTTCAAAGTAATCTGTATCAATGGCGTATTTTTGTGTACCGTTGGTTGACATGCCACCTCTAATACTCTTTTCAATTATTTTTTGATGTTCGTTAGTCGGAGAAAACTGAGCAGGAATTAAACTGATGGCAGAATTTAATTTGTTTATATAACTAAAAATGCTAACATGATTAAGATATGAAATTTTGTAAATTCAAATGTTCTTGCATTAAAGTCAATCATAACAGAATCTAATACTACTGTGTCGAGTACAGTATAATTATGCAATAAGGATTTTAATACTTTTAAATTTAAAAAGTTTCACAATTTTTGAACACCTTCATAAACTGCTTTGATTTTTTTAATTTCTTCTTGTACGTTTTTAGACTTCATTAAATCGTTTGGAGCAAATAATTCAAAAGGAGGTAACGTTTTATATTCAATGTTTAATAGTTCGTTTGCTATTTGCGAGTAAGGATATAATGTTTTTTTAATAAAACAGTTTTTTAACTCTCGATTGTCAGTTAAATAATTAATTTCAGGATGAAAAGGACGTAAATGATGCAACATGGTGTTGACAATTTGATTTTGAGCTTTTTGAGATATTATACGACTGGCTTGTTCTAAGGGAACAGTTTAAAATTTTCAAGCAGTCTACAATTTTAATATGTTCACCGATGCAAATAATTTTAACTTTGCTCACATTTTTAGATATAACAAAAACATCTTTCATGTTGGTATAATTTTTAAAAGCGTTAAAAGGTGTAGTTTCAGATTCAGCCAAATGACCGTTTAACGGAATATCCAAAATATTTTTCAAACCTTCTACAATCATAATACGGTTATCAAAAGAGAAGATCAATGTTGACTATATCTGCCTAAGTTTTTGTTGCAATAATCATGAACTAATCCATAAAATTGTCCTGAAAAATGATCGTGATCAACAACGAGATAATCTTCAAAAGCGTTGAGAAAAAAATTGCATTTATTTAAAACGTTTTCTCTATTTTTTTCATCTTAAATAAAATCGGATAAACTAAACTTGATTTTTAAAAGACTAAATTGTTTATTAAAAGAAACCAACATGCAATGATACCATGATTTGTAGACGGGTGGCTTCAACTTTCTCATAAGAAACAAAAAAATAGGTTATCTGTATTTTGACTTCATTGATACATTTGCGAAAGATTTTGATTAAAAAGTAGGGATCATCTAACAAGTCCATATATTCTTGATCAAAGTATACTTTGAGTTGATAATCGGTCATGATAAGGGAAGCCAATTGTTTCATATAATCTACAAGTTCTTCACTGGTTATTCTCACATAACCACTTAACAAACCGTTAGTGGCAGGTAGTTATTTAAATTTTTCCCACCATCTACAACAAATGTAAAATAAACTTGATAATTGAAATAAATCTTGTTTTATGTTTTCGCATCATTGTTGATTAAATAATTTTGAACATTCAAAGGTAACATGAACAATTCTAAACGACCTACTCTTTGAAACATAATATTAACAATTTGAATTCGTTTATCGTTGTAAATACGAATTTCGTTATGATTTAATCTTTCTATTTCTTGAAGAGTCATGCGGGAAAATTTATTTTTATAAATATTAGATTAACGTATTTTATCTGCAGGATATCTACAAATACAACATAAAGGATTTTTTTCTTGCCATATTAAATTTCTTTCTTCAGGTGATATATTTAAATTTTGAAAACGCAGTAAACTAATTTCATAAGCAAATCGAACCAAAGTATCTGCTAAATCTATTAAATCGTAAACTCGTAATTCCATTTTTAAATTTTCATTATTTTCACGAGTCGAATTTAACTTTTCCCACAATATACGTCTGTGTGTTTTGTGAAGTTATGAAACTCCTGGTTGAAAATAGGCAAGTAGACATGTTAAAGGATTTCTTTCCAAACTTTCAATAGTATTTTCATAACAAAAAATCAAATGAGTGATCACGTGTTTGGTTCATCCAAACCAAAACATTCTCTTGCCAATGTTTTATGAATGCATATAATGACGATGGAATGACAATGATAACTCAACTCAGATAAAGGTTTTACTTTGGAAGTGGCATTTTCTTCAGACTTTGTAATCGTTTCACAATCAAACGTCATTAAAAAAGGAAATAAGTTTCTACTAGTACATATGAACGAATTTTGTGGACGATAGTGACTAATGCAATCGCCGTACGTAAATTTGTCCGATTTATAACAACCTTCACATTCGTGTGTCTCTGTATTAAATTTTTGTCCGCATTCTGAACATTGAAAAAGAACACGCGACTTGTTAGCAGAAAAATGTACAGTAGAAAATTTTTCATTCAACATGCTTATAGCATGAAAAGAATTGTTTTTTTGAAAAATACAAATTTTTATAGTGTTGTTTGTTTTTCTCCGTTAATTGGCTTTATTTCTTTCCTCGTCATTAATAAAAACTCTTTGAGAATCTTGATCGTCTTTGGTAATGTTTGCACTTTCGTAGACCACTTTTAATAATTCTGTAAGAGTACTTTTCTATTGTGATAATAATTTAGAATGCAATAAACGAATTTTGCTATTACTTTTGTTAACGGCAAAAATTTTAATGGTTATACGATCAAAAGAATTTTTATAAGCAAAACAGTGACACAAATCAATCAAAGTCTGAAACGACATATTTTTAGATTTTTCTTTTAAATTTTGTAAAACGTTTTTCCAAGCCAGAATATTTTGCTCATCTTGATCTTCAAACAGGAGTTGTAAAATATTTTCCTCTGAATATAAATCGCTCGCATTTTTTTCCAACACTTTTTATTCCGTTCTTCAATTGTGCACACATTCCATCGGCGAATTAACAAAAAGATTAGAAAAGCAGAATAAAAACATAATCCTGGTTCAAACAAAATACTATAATCTAAAAACATTTTTCTTTTTCGTTCATAAGAGAGTTTAGTATAAGACTGACCTTTTAGCGAGTTTTACCATTGTGTTATAGAATGAGGTGTATACCATTTACCAAACCATTCGTCTACATCAATTTCTTTGCTCCTCTTTTGTTGATTTTTAAATAAAATTATTTTTTTATTTTTTTCTTAATGTGTTTTGTTGTGTTTTTCTTTGCTCCTTGGTTTCTTTGGTCCTTTGTTATCTTTGCTCCTCTTCTGTTGTTTCTTAAACAAAAATTTTTAATTTTTTTCGTATTATGTTTTGTTGTATTTTTTCTTTTTTTGATTTTGTTCATCTATCGTGAGCAATTTTCTTTTCAAACCTGACAATTCAAAATCTCGTAATTTCATCATTGATCTTTCTGTTAAATTGGATAGAGTTTTAATTTTAATATTACATAATCGTATCAACCTCCATATGCTATCGTTTTCTAAAATATTAAAAACAGCTCGCACATTGGTATCTTGAATAAAGCGTAAATTAGTCGGTCCTTCTAACGGTCTTGTTAAATAAACATGTGAATTGTAACAACGCTTCATTATTTTACAATAATCATCTTCAATAGATTTGCAACACAAAGTAACAATATTATAACCAATTAATAAATTTTGAAACAAGTTAGTGAAATGAATACTATTTTTCATTTGCGTTTCTAACCCTTCCATTATTTTTTGTTTTACGCGATAAACAATTTCATCAGGACTTTGTGTTTCTGAGTGAAGTTATGATTCTTCCACAATATCTTCATCTTTATAATCATCTTTGATGTAAAAAAAATGTTCAGTGTATATACTGTTGTTACTAAAATTACTTTCCTCAGTTTGATATTCAAATTTCATTTTTTTATAACTAAAAAAAAAATTACATGTATTTTTTATTAAATTCCAAAACATCAGAATTGACAGTGATACTTTTAAATATTTTTCTAATTTATTATTATTAATTATAAAAATGTCATTAATATTACAAACTCGTGATAAAGAAACATAATAAAGACTATTAATAAAAGCCTTTGAATTAAATTGAACAACTGCTTTATTCATTGTACTTCCTTGAGCTTTATGAACAATAAAAGAAAATACTAATTTTAAAGGTAAACCAAATCTTGAGCCTACAACAGAGTGAGAGCAATCTAAAATTTAAAAAAATTGATTCCTTCATCAAGCCATTGAAGCGCTTTTTGTTGTTGCAAAGATAACATTTTTTTATTATTTTGCTAAAAAAATTTATTTTGAATATAAATACATAATAGCATATTTTACAAAAAATATCATAAAAATAATGTTCTGGTCAACGAGTCTTTCCAGTTTATAAGATAAATCGCCTTGTCCATGAACCAACAACAAAAACTTTACAGCTAACATTTCATCTTCTGTCAATAGGTTTTTTTGTTTGCATAATAACTTGAGCTTTTTTTTGTTATCATTTTCTCTTATTTTATTCATCTAAAAAAAAATTTTTTACATATAATTCACTTGTTTATCACAATATATACAAAAAATTCAATATATAAAAAATATATATAAACTTTACTTTAAAAATTTTTTATTCTTCATATAATTTGAACGTAATACAATAATAAAGTAAAAAAATTATTTTTCATATATATTTGTATCTCCTTGAAGATTCATTATATTCTGAAGGCATAATCTCAATATTGTTCTTTTAACATTTGAAACACAAATTTTTCTCTTGACAAGGACACAAAGCCAAAGAAAGAATTTCGCTTTTATGATATTCATAAGTATTTTTCAAAAAATCTTCTGACAAACGAATTTTTTTTTTGCTGCCAACATTATATTATTTTCCATTTTTTTATGTAATCTATAAAAAATTTTGAAAAAATAAAAAATTACAATAATGTAAAATATTATTAATTATTATTAATATATAAAAAATGTTTAGTTCTCTTCCTTCCATAATTGTCAAACGGTGAACGTATAACCGCATTTTTGATTATTTTACACTTTGAACACATATTGTTCTATTGACATGGACATGATGCCAAACTCAAAATTTCGCTTTCAACACGTTCAAAAATTTTTTTTAACAAATCTTCACTTAAACCTAATTTTTTTGCTGCCAACATTATATTAGTTTCCATTTTTTTATTCAATCTAAAAAAAATTTATTTTAAAATAAAAAAAATTTACAAGAAATTAATTTGTTATTTCCATTTGATATTTGTTCACGAGATCGTTGTCGTATATATATTTTTTTAATTTTATAAATATTTCTCGACAAGCACCACATGCTTCGAAATCACAAAGTTCTTTATAAGTATCGCAGGGAACGGAAGTACAAATCGCGCAATCGTTTGTAGAAGGCATATTTTTTTCTAATTCACCACTTGGATCAGATTTTGCAACATAATCTAAAAAATCATCAAAATCGAGACCTATTTTGTCTACTTCTCTACTTATATCAAATTTTTCCAAGATTGTTTTTGACATTTTTTTATTGTGTAATCTAAAGAAAAAAGTGTACATATTTAAAAAATTCTACAAAAAAAACTAAATCCAAAAATTCTTCTTAATTCAACATAAATATAACAAGAATTTAAATTACAAAATACACAATTAGGGGAACAATCACACTGTGCTATTTTACAAAGAGCTTCGTATACAAAATCACGTTTTTTATAAATAACTTGGAGTAATGTTTTCGTAGTCCCTATTTTTTTTGCAACTTTTTCACCCATTTCAGAAGCCTGTTTACTTAAACACCAACCTAAAAATGACAATTCCGCAAAACTTTGTAATAAAATTTCTCTTTCATTTTGAAAGATTTTTTCTTCTGAATATCTGATAACTCGTAATTTTTCCGGTTTTATTTGACGCACTTCTTTTACAAAATCATCAAATTCTTCTTAAGACATTTCTTTACGATGAAAATCTTCCAAACAGCCCCATTTATCTAAATCTTTACAAACATTTTTGTAAATATCACTTCCCACGAGTTCAAGATTTATGTTCACGATTTTATCATTAACGATATGAGATATTTCTTTACGATAAAAATCTTCCAAACAGCCCTATTTTTCAAAATCTTTACAAAGATTACTGTAAATATCACTTCCCATGTGTTCAAAGAGAACAGGTGCAAGATCAATTTTATCATTAACGATACCAAAACTTCCATCTACATTTTTAACAGTTTCACCTTAATAAAACACATCCATTTTTTCTTAATATGTAACCTAAAAAAAATAATAACAAAAAAAATTTATTTATAATAAAGTATAATTTTTAAATATTTCAAGTACAGTTTCTTTATATTTTTTTCGTGAATATAACGATGAATGAAATCATAAGTTCCTTTACAAGATTCACCAAGACTAAAACCAGTACAATTTTCTTTTGGACAATATTCTGCTTCTCCCATTAACCTTCCTATCGTTTGACTTTGATCGTGAATAGCAGCTGTTTTTAATAAAAGTAGAGTGATTAGATTTTCAACATGAAATTTAAAGTCTGACATTTTTTTATTATGTAATCTAAAAAAAAATACAATAAAAAAAATAAATTAAAATGAATTATAAAATTTCATCTCTTTCTTTTTGTTTTTCTTTCTCTTCTGCTAATTCTCTAATAAACCATTCGATATTTTCTCAATTTGTAGTAAATAATTTGTACACGGCTTGCATATACAGTTGTGAAGTTTTTAATCTGTCTTTAAAACCATCTTTCTTAGCATTTTCTCGTATTAATTTATTCATTTCATCTATAGCTTCTTTTAATCTGTTAACATGAAAATTTTTAATAAAATGTTTAGCATCTTTACCATATTTAACATAATATTTGATCATTTTATATTCAAAAGCAATATCTGCATTCAATTTATCCAACTTTTTGTATTAATGAGACAAGTATTTTCCACAATGAAACTCTGTCAGGAAATCCATTTTTATTAGTTAAACCTAAAAAATACAAAGTGTTTAAAATACAAAAAATTTAAATAATACAAAGTTAAAAAAAATTTTCACTCATTAAGAATATTTATAAAAGTAGTGATAAAATAATTTTTAATTGTTTTTTTTAACAATAATCTTTCTTCGTGCTTTGAAATATATTGAAATTCTTTCATGTCTACGTTTGTTTTATATGCGAGAACATGGCTTCATCTCTTCTCAAAAATTCCTCTTTTTCTTTTGTTACTATAAACTCATTTTCTTCAATTGCAAGATTGCAAATGACAATCATGTGATTTATGAATTCTATTAAAAAAATACGTAGATTTAGATAATTTTTTATCAGCTCGTCATTTTTATTTATAATTTCCGTTATTTTTTCAAACTCTCCCAATATTCCTTCTTGATGATCATCTTTGGTTAAAAATTCCTTAATGATAATAAAATGAAAATAAAAAACAGGTGATAATTCTTCCAAAATCTTCCACAATTCCTGTTCAGAATGATGTAGTTTGTAGTATTTGGTAATCCATTGAATGCGATCTTCAGACCAATTTTCATTATTCATTTTTTTTGATTATTTTTCTAAAAAAAATTACAATAAAAAATTAAATAAACAAAACACTATCATGAAAATTATTACTTGTTAACATTGTTCTTCTTATCAAATTTTTAAAATAATTTCTGAAGCATCTTCTACAATTTAAAATTTTTTTATCGTTTGGTGTTATAATAATATCATTTTTTTGATAATGATAAAACAAATTGACCGATTTATTACACTCTGTAAACATTTCCATAAGAAGTGACAAATACATGTTGTGTATTTTGATATCCTCCCAAACATCAGATAATAAACCACTATCTATAACACAAACATCATTTTTGATTTCTTTTATTTTATCATCATTGATTTACTCAATTGAGCAGCATCAACCATTTGTAAAATCTTTAAGACCTTTTGAAACGTATTATACATAACGTTGTTTTCTTTTTCAACCAAATGCCAATTAATTATTTTCATGTTTTATCAGTTAATCTAAAAAAAATTAAACAGATAAATGATTAAAATTACATTCTATATCATGAGTTTCTTCAATATATTTATAATAAAAATTTCTGCAATAAATCGTATTTCCTTTAAATGATTTTAAATGAAATTGCTCTTTTCTTTTAAATTCATTGTTGATTAAAAATCTAATTCCATGAGACTTAAATCGTGCCTAGTTTTTTTATTATTACATGTGTCATGAATCCGAGTAAAAATTTCCAAATATGCATTTCGTTTATTTAGCGAAATATTTTGAACCGTTTGCATAAAAGATAACTTCATATTATTAAAATCATTCACCACTGAAATAAGTGAATGAGTTTGAGAATTTACAATGTATACATATATTCTTGATAATCGATAATATTGTTCTTGATTATAACGCAAAATACTATTCCAACTTAGTTTGATATCATACCAGCAATTCATTTTTATTACCAAATTTTTATTAGTTAATCTAAAAAAAATTAAACAGTTAAATTATTAAAATTATATTCTAATTCGTGAGTATAAACATAATGTTTAAATTCAATATGATTATAACTAAAACTTATTAATTCAGACAATTTTGTTGCTATAAGTTTTAAATTTGTTAAATAATTTTGAATACTATAATCCTCATTTATTATAGTCATTGATGACAACAAATTTTTAACAGAGTCTTCTGTACTTTCACATTGTCGCTGAATATCAACAAAAACAACCAAATATAAACTTAATGAAATAGTTTGATGAACAGCTCCAATAGTTTGATAAAAAATCATTTTCATTTTAATCAAATTATCAAGTGCGTCACTATATGAAATAAGTTGATAGTTTTCTGCATATGCAAGTATTCTTTCTAAACGAGTATGTTGATTACAATCTAGTTTTTTAATGTCAGCCCAAGCAAATCTGGTATGATTTTCTTCTTGCTTTAGTCTGAAATTAGTTTCCCAAGGATGTTCGTCTTTATTCATTTTATTAATTTTCTAAAAAAAATTACAAAAATATTTATACTTTTTAAAAAAATACCTTACAAAATACCTTATATTAAAAAATTACTTAATTTTACATTTGATATATAAATTATTTTGAATTAAATAATCGTTAATGTCTGCTTTTTTATAAAGTTACAATATCCATATCCAACATTTTTTTCATTTTTTACAGGTCGTTGAAAAGACACATTATTTTCAGTAATAAAACTTTTTTTCATTTGTTTGCCATTAGGTTTACATAGTTTAAATGTAATGACGTGATTTATAAAAGGCCATTTTAATATAGCATCATAAGGTGAGGATCTCATTATACAATCCAATATACAATATACAATCCAATTTCTTCTTCCTCATGGCTATCACATTTCATATTGATATTCATTTTCATTAAAAATTGATAATATTTATAATAAAATGGTACACTATAATAAGCCTTGCTTTCATTTTTTAATTGCTCTTTAAAATTTTCAAAAATCCATATCTTACAACCATGTCCATTATTATTGTGCATTTCTTCTAAAACGGATACTCGAAAATCTAAATTCATTATCTTCTCATTATACAAACCATTAAATAAAATACTCGGATTGTTAGTATAAATGGAAAATGAAGGTTTACTATTCCCTGCAATTTTATCAGCCATAATTTTTACTGATCTATAAAAAAATTTATACAATATAAAAAAAATAATACAAAAAATTTATTTTCCAGTGAAACCAAACCCTTTCTTTCTACAACTTTAATCATTGACGTTTTTACTTGACGACAAGAACATCCATCAATTTCTTTTACATTTTTTATAGCTTTAAATATTTTCACAAATCCCATCTGAGCAACAGCATCTCCACGTTAAATAATATAATCTTCTTTTGAATGATTCATTAATATGACTTTAATTTCGTCTTTATAATCTGCGTCTATTACTCCTGGAGAATTTAACACCACAACACCATATTTATAAGCCATACCTGATTTTGAATATACATGTCCTGCTAAACCTGAATCTATTTCATCGATATAGACTCCAGTACTTACTAAAACACGTTGGTGTGGTTGAAGTATATAATCCATTGTGCTTCTTAGATCAAAACAAGCACTCTCTTTTGTTTCATAAAAAGACCAATCTCTAATTTCGAGTCTTTTAAACTCTTTTACTTCATAAAGAGACCATTGATCCTGTTTGCGATGTGCATCTCTTATTTTAATCATCTAAAAAAATTTAAATACATACATTATGTTTTTGTTCTAAAGAATAAACAATATGTTCTCTTTTTTCATTATGAGAAACAATACAATTTTTACAAAAACTTAATTTACAAAAAAAACAATTAAAACAAAACAAATATATTTTACTACAAAGTTCACAGTGTCCAAACCAATAATAATAAAATTCAAATTGTTTTAAATCCTTTTTGTTTAATGGTCTAATAAAAAGTTCATTAATATAAGGTAATAAAGGTATACCAGTATTAAACTCAGTATCTATCCACATATTTAAAAATAAATCATTTATTTTTTTTATTAATTTTTTATCGTACTCTTCTTCAAGTAAAATTTTTTCTAATTGAATACTACCATCAAAATGTTTGTATTTTAGTTTTACAATTTCCATTCTTGTTCTTTCATAAAAACTATTTTCTTCCTTTTCCATTTTTTTGCAATATAAACACATTTTTTTTTATATCTCACTGACTATATCAGAAGATGTTGATGATTTGAACAAGTTTTTTTTCTCCTTTTTTATATAAAATGGTAGTCATAACAACATCATCTCTAGTAATAAAATAGAATCAAAGTATCAAAGTACAAAGTTTAAAGTACATCACACCACATTTTGAACTTTAAACTCTTCATAAAGAATTATTATTTTTTTTAAAAAAACTTGTTTAGTACTTATTATTTTTTAATCTCTCTTTTTAACTCAAACAGTATAAAAGGAGTTCATTTTAATTTAAAAATTTATTCAAAATACAACTAAACAAAAATGACAGAGTTTGAAACTGTTTATTGCAACGAAAACACCTATGTCAAATTTGCAGATTTAGCAGCTGCTACTTTGTGGCTTATTGAATTTAAAGAAGAAAAAAATGTAAAAGATAAACAATATTCTACTGTTCCTCTCAAACCACTGACACAATTTAACTATGTTAAAAAAGAATTGATTTACAAACCAAAAAATGAGGGTTGTTAAATATTACTACCATGGAAGTACAGAGATATGTGTGATCTCAACAAAACAAATTATTTATTCAGATCCGAACTGAAATTAACAAAAGACGACAACAAATTTAAAATGTCCAAAGGTGAAGTTACTATTAATGTGGTTTTTAAATTTAATCATAACAAAATGACCAAAAAAGTATTGAAAAGTTGGATGGATAGTATGCAAACAGCTCAAAACAGAGCCTATATGACAGTGGCTTACCCTAAAACTCTCATATTAAAATCAGTCGAGTTTAACAGTTATTAGATTCGATTAGCAAAAGAAGATGATGAGGTTCATGTTACAGAGTATGAAAGATTATTGGCTGTAGAACCGTCTTTCCACAACACTATGAATAAAAATGGTGTTCCTAGAATTATAATCAGAATTTGAGAAAAGCTTGTGAAGAGTTTGCTCAAACAGAAACGAGTGAAGCAAAAAAAGCAAAATTCGAAGTACCAGAAGCAAAAGTAGAAGTACCAGAAGTACCAGAAGAAGACGAAGAATAATTTCTTTGTAATTTTTTATTTGAATTAAAAAAACCTGTTTTATTAATAAAAAACTTGTTTTTTTTTCTTATCTATTTTCCTATATAAAGGCTAAAAATAATAAATTCTAGTTCATTTTTGAAAGAGAAAATGGTTAGCAAACAACTCGACGAAAGTCTCATTAAAGCTGTTCAACTTTTTTACCCAGATAATGAATTACATCCTATGTTGTTTGAATTTCACCATTTAAATAACACGTTTGAAGAATGGCAAGAAATTATATTTACTTATTTAAAAAATTTTAACTTGGAGTTGAACTTGGAAGAAGAAAAATACAAGGATTTGTATTATATATTTATAGCTAAACACTATGAAAAACTGTCTTCATTTGTTTGAAAAACCTTCTCGTCGTTATATGAATTTTGTAGAACAATCACCTTCATGGAGAACGAGCATGTTTGAAGTATGTCGCAAGATAAACGATGATCTTTTAAATATAACCAAAACACCAGTAGAAAAACAACATGAAGAATTAAAAATAAAACTAGAAGAGTTTATTAAAGTATATAAACTTTATTACAAATCAAAAAACATGGGCAAGAAATGTACTTCATGGAAAAGCAAACTTAAACAGTCTTTAAAGTATTATATTTTGTTTCCTTATCTATCTAGCAAATGAGAGTATGATAACTTGAAGAAAAATTGTAAAATATTAAAAAAAGTTTTTCCTGCTTGCATGAACCAACCGCCTTGCTTTTCGTTCAACGATAAAGTTTTTCATAATGCCTATTACACCATTTATACACCTGCTCCTATTTATGAATATTTTATAGAAAAAAAAGTTCACCAAGAAGGAGATAAAGTTTACATTTATAAAGCCTTTGAACGATGTAATTTTCACGAAAAAAGTTTAATAGAAATGTACCCTACTGCTCAATGGTTTTTTTTCTTTAAAAGAAACTTTAAAATTTCAATGGTATTATACAGAAAAGAGGACGAAGTTTATAATTACAATACTAACGAAATAGTGTCGAAACAATCTATACACAAAAACACTAATTATACCAAATATTATGTGACTGCGAAATAAGGATTATAAACAAGACACTTTTTTTATTTTTTTATTTTTTTTCCATATCAAAAAGTTGATATACAAGTTTATTAACATGAAGTATATTGTCAAAACATTCACATTTTTCTTTTTTTTACACGTGTGCGCAACGAATATTGTCTTTTATTAAACGAATAAAACTTTCGTATTCAGCAACACTAAATTCTGTATATTGTTTTATGTTTCCTGTTTTAATAAAACCATTAACAAAGTCTTTTAAATAAGATGCAAACATAAATGTTTCATATTTTGGACAGTGTTCGTGAGTATGTTTTTTCGTATAGCTATGTTGATAATGTTCTAAACATAAACTTTCATTGTTAAAATAAGTAGGTACTTAACACAATTTTGGAAATAGTAATCTATTTAAATCAAATGTATATATTTTTTGATCTTTTATTGTAATCAATACATCTTTCTCCATGTTGCCACCTTTATAAAACACGAGATTAGATTAGAATTTTGAAAATATTGATTTTAAGTAATCCACAACAGAGCAGCAAAATATAATTTCGCTGGTATATTTGAAAGTAGGATAGTACTTTAATCCATGAATATTGTTCAGACAGTATAAAAATACTTTTTATCTTTTTCTTCCAAGTTTTCAAATTTTTCACAAGGTATTACTTGTGTGTGAAAAAACTTCTTATCACTAAGTGAACGTAAACATAACTCTCTAATGCAATTTCTTCCCCACGCATGGATCTCTTGATTAGTAATAAATTCAAAATCTAACAACCTCATCTAAAAAAAATTGCTTTTTTATTAAAAAAGAAGCGTATTTTTTTAATAAAATGAATAAAAAAGTATAAAAAATCAATTTTTAAAAAATTTTTACATACTTTTTTATTAAAAATGAATCGCGTTGATAGCATCATTAAAAAAATTCATAACAATTGCGCAGTGTGCGCGCTAGATGAAGTGTCTAAAATATACAAACATTATGAACACAAATCTGGAAATTCTTCACCTTTATCTGATTATATAAAAGAAGAACATTTTACAGATAAAAAAATCATTTGATTTTCTACAAAATGTACTCGATTCTAAAAGAATAACATTAAATTCTTACAGTATTGCAAAATGTTTTAAAAACAGTCAATTTAATAATTTACTCGAAAATCCTCATCTTTGTCCTATTCATCTCAACTACTTTGATGATTTGAAAGAGCAATTCGGTGATAACTATATAGCTGAACTCTATAAAGCCAAGTTTACAGTTTTGCTACCAGACAGAGAAATCAAACCTACTATGGATCAAACAGACGGTGATCAAACAAACGGTTTTGTAGATACGTTTACTACAAAAGTAATACCTACCGTCTCTTCTTTGATAGAAAAACTAGATGGAGCGTTAAAAAAGAAATCTGTTAAAAAAAACATTGAAGGAATTATAAAGGAAGGAACCAGCGATAAAAAAAACTTTATTTGTTTATATATTACACGCTATTGTAACTATATTTATTACGAGTTTTTTTAGTTTAGAAAAAGAAGAAGAATAAAAAAATTGCTACAGATGAATCTTTATCTCGTTTTTTTAAAAATTCAGAATTTAAAATTTATTTTATAGGAGTATATGCTTTTGACGAGCTAAGTCAAACAAAAACTCATATTCATATTATTAATCAAATGAAAAAAAATGGTTCTTTTATCATTTACAACAATAAAACAGCAAAAAAAGCAGGTCAACATTGGAGAGTGTTGATGAAAATAGACAAGGGTCATTTTATTTGTTTTGACAGTTTAGGAGAAGAAAGTGTATTGCAACAAATTCCAAAACATTTAAGATTTAATAAATATTTGTTTGAAGCAGTAGAAGAAGTCAATAACAATATACAAATCAACACTATTAACATAAACTACAATGAATTTGAAATTAATTTTTATATACGACAATCAAATCATTTTCCTACAGAATGGACAGCAGAAAATCGCGAATTTTATTGGTTTACCAAATTTATTTTAAAATATAGTGAAATCACTGGCAATCAAAACGCATTTTTTTCATACAACAAATTTCCTTTTCAATGGAATGATAGTAGTTTATGTGGAGCATTTGACGCTAATTTTGTAGCTCTAGTCTTTCGCAGTGAAAATGTATTATATACTGATCAAATTTATTTACCTTCATTGTGCAGACTGTTAAACCATTATTTTTATGAAGTAACAACTCTTCATGCCTCTGCAATAATTCAACTAAATCTCTATTCATTTTTCCAAATTATTAAAAGAGAACTCTTTCCATACCTTGATAACACTGCCAAATAACTGTTTGAAAAAGACATGCAATTACATTTACATATGAGAAAAAAAAAATCTGGAACGTGATCTATTGTCTATGAAAACAAAATAAATTCCTTTGACTTATGATATTTATGAAAAACAAATATTGGCACAAAATGCTATTGAAAGATTTTTAAAAGATTCTGAATTCTTAAGAACAAATTATGAAGCTACGTGGGAAAAATTATTTGTATTGGATATTCAAGCTATTCCATCTCTGATGAACGAGGAAAATATTTACTACATGATCCAAACTGAAATGGATAGGATTTATGCAAACAATTACACACGCTTCAAGACAGCCAATTAATTTTTAGATGTTCCTATTGATGAGTGCATGACTAAAAAAGAAATAAAAAGGCAGTTAGCTCTGAATTTAGTATAAACAATCATGAAGAGAACAGCACACACGCTACTTGAAGACGTTGTAGAAGAAAAATGTTTTACGTGTAATGGTTATGGTGAGCTGTTTTTTGTGATATTAAAAGAAAAAAAAAATAATACATTGTTAAAAGATTGTACTATACACGTATTAAACAACGAAGTATGGATTTATAACATAAATACAAAAAACAGTGCAAAAATACATCTTCACAAGACGTGTTGTTTAACTTGTATGGGAAAAAAAACAATTACCATAAAACGATATAAAAAGAAAAAAGAAGAAGAAAAACAATACTTTATTTATACATGTTTATTCTGTAGATGAAATAAAATAATATTTTTTTACAACTGTCTTTTTTTTAATATACTTCAAACACTTTATCCGGAGGCATATAAGGGTTGGCGGGTTTTGTAACAACAGGAACAGGAGCAGTTTTTGCTTTTTTTGCCTTTCCACGCTTTTTTTATACCGTATAACAGTGAACCCACTTGCAATGCGTTGGTTACATTTTTAGGGGTTATAAAATCAGCTAATCCTCTTCCTCGTCGGACTCTTCCTCGCTCACGTATCTTAGATCTCTAATGTCTTTTCTGCCTTTTTCGTCGATAAACCATCCTCCAAGAGATTTTAGAACTAACAATAAAAAATTTTTTTCACTTATTTCAATAGAATGTTCTTCTCCATCTTCATATATAAACACAATATTGAGTTTATCATTGGAACGAGTTACTTTAATAATTTTTCCCTGTTTTAAACGATGTGACAAGGAAAAATCTCCCTTTGCATTACTAGTAGCTTTAAATAGTGAAATATAAAAATCAGATAATTGTGGAAACGGATAACAATCCTCTGCATAAGTTTCAAAAGTCATTTTTTATAACATCTACTTCTTCGAGTAGCCAAATGTTAAATGACTCTTTAATAACATCAATAAAGTCTTCATATACCATTTCAAATTCGTGGTTGATTTTATCATAAATAAAATCAATATGAGCGTTTTCGTTAGAGCGAGTTACTTTAATTTCAGCTAATCCATCCAAACGAAATACTAATTTGAAATTACCTTGAACTTGTTTTAAACCATCATTTGCTTCAAACTTGGAAGCTTCTACATTCATAATAGGTTTATAAAATTCCTTTAAACATGTTTTAAACTCCACTTTTTTTTCTTCAAATGAATTTTTTTTTCAAATGAATTTTTTTATTTCAAATCCAAGCTTATAGTATTTTTTTTAAAAAAACAATAGAAAAAACACCATTAAATATTTTTTTTTATCAATTTATTTTTGGTATTTTATTACCAACATAAAACACACCGTCGTTTATATGTGAAAGACAATATAACTTATTTACAATTTCAAAATCTAATATAAAGCCACAAAAAAATGGATGTTTTCAAGTGCCCGTTTTCTTTATCACCGCTTATGATTTCAACAATACCGTTTTCGTATTCATAAGTAAGTATATAATCACCAAATGCACTAGTATCTGTTCGTAAATTTTTGAGTTTCTCGTTCTGTTTTCATATCTTTTCTTAACCATTGATATTCTTTTAAATTTTCTTGTACGTGTTGACGAAATTTTTCAATAAAACAATTTTCACAATACTTTTTAATATAAGTTTTTCTTCTCGCATGTTTACACACTTTTGTTGTGTTCATTTTTTGTAAATAAACGTTTTGCAGAGTTGAGCTTTTTTATACTTATTTTCTAATCCGATTAAAATATAGTTTTAAACACACCACCAAGTACGGGTATATTTCCTAATAGGCTACCAAGAATACCTTTACCATGCTTTTTAAGTATACGTTTTCGCCCTTTACCAATTAAAGAATGATGAGATCTAGGGTGAGGTCTCGATTTTCGGTGAACAAAAATATATCTTTTAGCAGTCCTATGACCTCTATGCCTTCTATGTCTCATTTTTAAAAAATATTTCTTTGTTTATCGCGATCCACTTTTATTAAAACAAAACGATATATCGGTTTTCCTACTCGATCCATTTCGCGATTTTGTTTATTATTTATATACTTGCTTTTTGTTTTTCGATAACACATCAGTGCTTTTCTACAATATTTACGCTTTATTTTTTCAAATTTTTCTTAATTCTTCTACGTTTTAGTACTCTTAGTTCTGTATTATTAGGATCCGTTAACTCATTTTCATCAAATGAGATTCTATCAAAAAATTCAAAAAAAGCATCTCTATGAAAAGGCCATTTTCCATCCAGTGTATATTTGGGTAATTTAGAAGTGTATTTAGGTCTTAAATTACTTTTATAATAGGGTGGTCTTGAAAATGAATTCCGTCTTACAATCATACGAGAAAAATCAATGTCATCTGCGCTCATTTTTGACTTTGACTATTTTGACTTTAACTTTTGCCTTTATCTTTTTTGACTTAACTTTTTTTGACTTGTCTTTTTTTTTTATATATCTTTTTTTTTACAAGATAAAAATAAAGGTGTCACCCTGACACAACCTTACTTATTCCATCACATCCATTATCACACACTCGTACGTTCACTTGTTCTCACACACTCCACATTACATCAGTGAGCGTTAGCCCCCGGCTCAGTGAGTACCCATCCCCTGCTTTCAGTGAACGTTTACCCCCTGCGTTAACATTGAACTTTCTAGTCTTTCTAGACATTACATCAGTGAGCGTTAGCCCCCTGCTCAGTGAGTACACATCCCCTGCTTTCAGTGAACGTATACCCCCTGCATTAACATAGAACTTCCTAAACTTTCTAGACATTACATCAGTGAGTGGTACTAGCGCTCCCTGTTATAACATAGAATGATATGATATGCCTTAAGCGAGATTTGAACCCACGGCGGGTAAATGTCATGGCGTTTGAAACATAGTGCGGAATGCGAATGCACTATGCTACGTCAACGTGATGGTTCATGAAGTTTTGAATTCATTTAAATTAATATTTTAACACTTTACGCTGAGTTTTTTCTTCGCAGTGTTTTTTAAAAAGTTGTTTACTCCGTTTTTTAATCTCTTTAATCTTGTTCATAAAAGCGTTATTAAGTGTTTCTAAATTTAACTAGCATGACACAGCATTTTCTTTTCATTGCATAAAGTTAGATCACTTTGTCTTTTATTTCGCATTAATCTGTAGAGATTAAATTTTATACATAAAAAGCGTGTTTCTTGCTAACAAAATCAAATGGCTCGAACAAGAATTGTAAAACGTTTTATAAAAATACAAGAAAAAAATCTAGAAAACCAGAACAAAATGGCGGAGTTAGAGTTAGAATTTCTGGATAAACCTATCCTAATTGAAGACGACGTTGAGGTATGCGAAGGATTATTTAACACAAAAAATAACACGGAAAGCAAAAAAGATGAAAAAAATGATCATAAAATTGATTTCACCATCGAACAAAATAAAAAATTGAGTCTTTTTTTATATTATTTTTATTTTTAAAAAATTTTGCAAGTTTTTTTATTCTAAAAGAGTTTTTTTATTTTTTAGAAAAAAAAGAACAAAAACAGAAAAAAATATGATGCAAAAAGACTTCACCAACTTACAATTAACAAAGTTTTGAATTTATCTGAAAAATGATAACTTTTTTTAACATAAATATATTATTTGTTTTTATTTTTGCGTCTTATATTTGCTTCTTTTAATTGGTGTTTAATATCGACATATGATTCAGCAGTATGAACCCAGCGTTTTATTCTTTTACCAACTCTTCCAAGTTTGCGGTTTGTTTTATTATCTTTATATCTATTATTTGTTCTTCGTAAACAAGATAATAATCTTTTACAATTGCTCGGTAACTACTGACTTTCAGTCTGTGTCGATGTTAAACTCTGTTTTGTACTTGTTTGTATTTGAACTGCTTTTTTAGTTCTAGGAACTGTTGTTTTTGTACGCGCCATATTGACATTGTTTAACGATCTAGGAGTATACCTTATTTTAGGCATTTTATAAAAAATGATATTTTTTTATTTATATATATTTTAGTTATTACAAAAAATAATGTAGTATTTATTTCTAAATGAACCTATTTATTTTTGTAGTTATAATGAGATATATTACAATTAATAAAATTCAATACGAACTTTTTAATGATAGTCTTAATGACCAGTTTTTCATTATACAAGATGGTAAAAAACGCGGCATCAATCAAGTGTTTGCATACAACGCAAAAAGAGGTAATTGATTTATGGTTTACATGTAAAATAAAAAGTTATTTTTTATAATGCTATTTTTTTTCTTATTGATGAAGAAAATTAAGACTAAGTAATTTTAGCAAATTTGTACAAAACTATGTACTCGAAAATGTAGAAGCGAGGCCTTCCCATACCCACACCCGTCGTAAGTTTAACTTTATTACTTTTTTTATTAATAAAAAATAAATACAATTTTTTATAATATTTTCCTCTCCTTTTTTTAGATAGTCCGTATCCAGTAGGCGTAAATAGACAAATCAGTGCCTCTCACTCTGACTAATCCCCTCGTATGTTTAACTTAATACTTTTATTTATAAAAAAGTATAAATTTTTTTTTTAACATTCTCTCTCCTTTTTTTTTTTAGAGAGTCCAGATCCTGAAATTGAAAACGATTAAAATATATATTTTGTAACTATTTTTTTTTAGAAAAAATTAATAATTGTCTTTTTTATTTCATTTATCTTTTTTATATTCAATTTTTTTATACGATTTTTTATATACCCTATTTTATGTATAATAGAAAAAAATGATTAAAGAAATAATAATAAATATGAGCAAGCAACTCAATGTCGAATGGAATCAACTGCCAGTATACTTAAAATTTAAAAGAAATCAAATTAAAAAAATAGATGACAATTATATAAAAAACTCGGATAAATTAAAAATTATTTTAACAATACTCGTATTTCAACACAACACAAATAAAAAAAGAGCAATAAAACATTTATACTTTATTTTATCAATGTGGGAAAATGAAATTGATAATGAAAAACTTTTATTTAGTTTATCACAATGTAAATTATTTATAAATAATTATTTACGATAAATTTTTATAATAAATATTATATTTTTTTTTAGCAAAAAATTAAAAAAATGAATATTACACGAATGAAACTCAAAATCACAAAAGATTTCAAAAGTCAATGGGAAACAGTTGCAGAATATTTAGAGTATTATTTGGACTATTTGTTACCACGACTTGTTATTGTCAGACAAAGAAGAAAAAGTAATAGAAGAAATAATGGAGTTAGAAGAAATGTCAGAAGAAGAATACGAAATTTATTTAGAACAATTACTACAAGAAGACATAGAAGACATAGAAGAAATGGAAGAAATGGAGGAAATGGATTTTATTGAAGAACTAAAAAAGCAAATGTTAGAAGAAGAAGTAGAAAAAAAAGTAGATCAAATAGAAAAAGAAATTCACGAAATTATCAACGAAATGAACATTGAACAACATCTTATTGAAGTTATAAATAAAATGGATGATCTCCCCAATTTGGTTTTATTTTTTTTGTAAATATATCTTTTTTTTTTTTAGACAACTAAAAAAATGAATAATAATAATGATTTTGATGATACGTTTCCTGGTTTTGGTGATGTCTTAGAAAATGAAGAAGAAGTAGAAAATATGATATTTAATGACGTATTTCATAATATAAACGATGAACATGTGATATTGAACATTGAAATGGACGAGTTTTTCCTTTTATTTAACCTGGTTGCCATGTTTATTAATTCTTTATATTTAATCATTCTATTTTTTGTTAAAAACTGGTGTATTTTTTATTATGTTTTTTTATATATATAAATGTTTTTGTTCAGCAACTAATAAAAAAATGGACAAATTTCCATGTTGTTTTTGTGATGAAAGTTTTTCTATGGAACAGCTCATGGATCGACAACTCAAATGCTCCAAAGACAAATTGGAACAAATCAACCTTCATGACTGTTTTACATGCAAAAAAAAAGTAAAAGATTTATTAAATCACGAATGCGATTTTGAAGTTCTCAAAATGGGACCCAAAATATGTTTTTTTTGCAACACTGTTATTGATGACAACTATTACGAACACTCTGTTATTTGTTTCCATCACTATAAAGATCAACAAAATCAACTTATGGAACAAATTATTCAAGATGGTAAAACAAACTTAAACTATTTAAATCTTGCGTTCAACTACAACATGAATAGCGTTAAAAACCTTCAAGAAATTATTGCCTGACAAATTGCTGATTATAAAGATATTTTATAAAGGCAAAGAGAAGACGACAAAGAAATTAAAAATTTAAAAGAACAGAATGCTAAATTACAACAAACCTTGGAAGAAACCAACAAAGAAATGCTAGAATTAAAAAAACTCACCTATGAAAACATGACCATGTTAACAAATCAAGAAGATGTACAAAATCTCAATCAAGAAATTATAAAACTCAATCAAATCGTAAAAGAAAACAGCACAGAATTCTTAGTATTATAAAAATCAATTCAACAACCAAAAGTAAAACAACACCTCTTTAAAGACAAACATATCATCAAACACGATCAAATGAATCTAAGACTGCTATCAGATGAAGCTTATAATTCGCAAGCTGTTTACTCACCAGAAGGGTATTATTATCGAATAAAAATATATACTCGAAGCACAAATGTAAACAATTTTGCCATTTTTTCTTCCAACTCATTCGAAGCGACCTCAATGATGTTTTAAAATGGCCCTTTGCCAAAAAAATAACTTTTACTCTAAGAAATAATGATAATTTTTTCGCTTATACCATCACACCTGAAAATTATATTCAAAGTTTAAACGCAAGTTCTTTTGATAAACCTACCGAAGAATATAATAAAGCTGTTGGTTTCCTTAATTTCATTTCGCACGAAGAACTAAAACAATTTAATAATAATAATAATTTATTTATTACGATTACTATTCAATAACATATTTATGTAAAAAATGGTTTTTTCTCATTTTTTATATGTATTCATATTTTTTATCTCTATTTTTTATACATTTTTTTTTTTTAGATTAACTAATAAAAAAATGAATATAGTAAAAATATTCAGACAAATCAGTCTTGAACTAACTATTGCCAATGTGAAAAGTATCAGGTTTATGTTGAAATTACCATTTGGAATCAAAGAAAAATTAAAAACTGCAATGGATATCATAGAATACTTTAAAGATAACATTATAGAAGACGAACAAGGACATATTTATGAAACTATGAAAAGTAAATTAGAATTTTTACTTGTAATGTGTAAAGCTATTCATCGTTTAGACATTGTGAAAAAATATAAAAATCAAATACCACGATTGCCAACATACAAAGAAAGCGTAGTTAAAAATCTACCACCTGTTTATTCTCCACCAAACACATTTTATCCAAGTGCTGTCATTGAGGCCAAGCAAGAAGAACTTTTCAAATTTTATCATTTTCTCAATGCTGAACCACCTGAAGCACCCGAATGCGCCCAAGAACCTGATTTTTTCTAAAAACTTTTTTTTGGGAAAGAATTCATAGTTTTTTACTTGTATAGTAAAATTATGACTTCTTTCACAAGCATAATTTTTTTATTGTATTTTTTATATATTCGTAATTTTTACATCAACGAATCCTTTTTGAATTTGAACAATAACAAAATAAAATCTTTTTTTTATTCGATAGAACCCAACTACCCAACAAATGGAAAAATAAAGATGAAATTAGATTATTATTTTACAGCTATCGTAGACACATCTTTAATGAATGGGTTGTCAAAAAAAAGAAACATTATTTTTTCATCTTCAAAGACGTTACCTTTACAGATTATTTCATTTACTTTTTACAGAAATATCGTATTTTGCCGATCCATATAAACAACTAGAAACATATTTAATGAAAAAACTATATCATTTAGTAATGGAATATATAAACTGGGCAAAAAAACAATATTTTTATATTACAGAACCTTGTTTTATTCATGTTAATATTGTAAATAAATTTTTTTAATTTTTTTTGATAACTAATAAAAAAAAATGCAAGTAGAAAGAAAAAGTTTCGAAGAATACGATATGCATTATGAAAAATGGGTATAGTTTTGTGGACAAACAAGACTAAACTATAAATATGAAAAAGTGCCTACGTTAAAACAACTGTGTAAAAGAAAAATGGGTTATGCTAGAATACTAGTCGAAATTGAAGCATTTTTAAAAAAACTACCTAAAGTGATACCATTTGAATACTACGATAGAAAATATATTATTTGGGATCAATCCTTTTACATATCAACTCATTGTGGACCTCGTTTTTTATATAAAGAACATTGAGAATTTTTTTAAGAACAAGCCTTTTTTATATATATAAGCAGTGAAATATTTTCATCTCATTATTTTCAACCTTTTTTAAATAATACTGAATATGATCATTTTTATATTTTATTAAAAAACTATGTAAATTGGGCTAAAGAAAAATATAATTTTATTTCATCTCAAAATTTTGTACATATGAAGGATGTTATTTTATATTTATAGCTAAAAAAAAATGAACAAAGCAACAAAAAGTGGCTATGCCAAAAAAAATCAAGCCAAAAAGTAAGAAAACAAATGAAAGGTACATTCTTTTCTTTTTTTTATTTTTTTTAAATAAAATTTTTTTTTCTATTTAACCTATTTTTTGCTTTTTTTCAGCCATGTATCCTTACTTTTTCAAAATAAATAAAGAAGCTTTACAACATTCGCCGTTAATAAACCAACGCTATTTCTGTGAAAAAAAATGTGGCGGTTGCCAAAGTTGTAAATTGCGAAAATAACTTTTTTTAATTAGAAATATATATTTTTTTATTACATTTTGTCTTTTTTTTATTCCTTATTTTTTATTGCTTTTTTATTCCTATTTTTATACAACTTTATACTAACATTTTATCTTTTTTTAGATAAATAAATGTGAACTCAACGCTCCACCTTTCGAATTGAAACCATCTAATATAAAATTAAAAAGACCTCTCCGAGGTCTTGATTTTGAAAAATTTTTAAAACTAGAACTAAAAATCATAATAAAAGAAGAAAAAGAAGCAGAAGAAGAAGTGTGGTTATGTGACGCTCCACCCTTTGAGCTTAATTGTAAATATTTATATGAATAAATTTATTTTTTTATTTTTTTAGCTAACTAATACAATCTCTGGAAATTCTAATTGTCTGGTGGTAAAAAAATTGTTTTATCTAGCGAAGAATTACGATTCGTAATAGAAATGTCACAAAAATACAACAAACCACTTTTAATGAACTCGATATTTATAATCACTACATCACGATTGGAAAAGAATCTTACCCAAACATGACCTTTGAAAATTTTGTGAAAAAAAACTAGCCTATTTTCAGAGAAGAAAAAAAGTCAGTATTGTAACCATTTTTTTATTGTAACATTTTTTCGTTGTAATAGTTTTTATATGAATAAATTTTTTCTACACCTGAACCTCTATCATATCTGCGCGCGCATCACGCTTCATTAAACAAATTAAAATTTCTAACCCTTCCCTCACTATTTTACCGTCACTTTACCACGAATTCTCATTTTGACGACGACCCCCTCTCGATTATCAACACTTGACGTGTCAACAAAAAGTTCTTAACTTCTTAACACACTTTTCCAACATACTATTATCATCAGATAGATAGTTAGATAGATAGATAAATTTATATTATATAGATGCATATTTTAATGCCAACTCAATCCGTGTTTTATTGCTAGAGTCCTGTAATACAGGACTGTAGCAGTAAAACATGGAGTGGGTGGGTATTAAAGCTTTCTATATGCTCTAAGACTAAGTCCTGCAGAGGTTACATGAATCTTTCTCTGTTAAAGCCATGCCAAGTATAATTAAAAGAATTTGGACACAACTTTTTACAAAAATACCCCTGTTTTTTTTGTGTAGCACTGTATTTTAAATATTATTTAAATTAATTTTAGAAGTTTTTGAAATATTGCTAATATCTTTTAGGTTTTTAGAGAATATTCGAATATTACAATTAAATAGTTGAATACTATTTTTTGTACGTTTCCTACTAAATATAAATAAAAAACCTTTCCATCAAAGATTCTATTTAGCATAAAAGAAAGTTCACATTAAAATTAAAATAACTTTTGAATAACTAGTTGTCAATTTTTTTAACAGAAAGAACCCAGGTACAAGGTACACTGTCGCATAACTCATTTTGGAGGTAATATATAGTTTTAACACTCGGAGAAAAAAACTTCCACCCTGATGCGATAAGGAAGATCGCGATTTCTTGAACAATATAATTACTCGGTTTTAATATTTTATTCCGTTTGCAAAAGTCGAAGAAAATAGAGAGCAAATACGTAATCCATATGAGTGAAGAGACATAAACATATAGTCTTAAATAGATACAAACTCTTTGAGTTTTTCGTATTCAGCGTCTTTTTATTAAATTCAAAAAATTACTCAGTTACTATTGTTTAAAGAACCACCGGCTACGATAAACCAATTATACTAAATCATCGTCTGTTGACATCGCAACGTTTAGATCCGATAAGAGAAATAGCACGAAAACTAGTTAACGGAGCAGGCTAACAGAGGGTTTTTAACAGAAAAAATTATTAGAGCGGTTAATATACAGAGTCTAAACGAAAGGATTAGAATACTATTTACTTTCGTCCGTTTTAAAACCGGCCGTTTAGAGTTTTTTTCTTAACGATCACTCATATTCTCCGTTAGTTTAACAACAACAACAACAACAACAAGAACAAAAAGCAATATATTTACCAGAAATATAGATGTTTTACATAAGAATGTTATACGTTATAAAAAATATTTGTACAGTCTACATTCTGGATGGTTCACTCTCATATAGCTAGGCTAAATCGAGGAGAGCGACCATGAACAAAACAAAACAAAAGAAAGAAAAGAAAAAAAAGAAACAAATAAAATAAATAATACACTCACAGAAGGTTGCAACTAGTCTACATTCATATTTGTATCTTATATAATTTATATGGTGATTTATCTACTATCACCATTGATACTATTGTTGTTTCTATTTATTTTGATGTAGCAAGTAGTATTTTAATTTGGTTTTGAGAACATATTTTTTAATATTGCTAAAAGGGATTGATTTTAATTTAAATTTAACGGAGAGATAAGAATACGGTTGCTGAAAAACCAACTTTTAGTAGCTAAATTCAATAAAAATATGCTCTATAAAATAATTTTATTTTCCTTTGCTTTACCTAATAATAGAAAATTACTTATTTGCATTATTTTATTTTAGCATGGTGATAAGCACTGAAAATAAATTTATTCATGAAAATAAGTAACTGACGTTAAAAGTATAATTCTTCAATTAAAATGTTTGTTAAAGTAAATTACAAACATTTCACCTAAATTTTGGAAAAAAAACTTTGTCTATTGGCTCTGAAGACGTTTTTTTTTATAAAGAAAAATTGTTTAAAATCTAAAAATGTTATTGCGGCATATTTAAAAGTTCGCCACAATAGTATAAATTTGAGTTTGATAAATAATAAATATAGCTCTTAGAAAAATCTCTTTAAATTATCAAAACCATAGTTTCAATGAAATTTTTAATGAATTTATTATTATTTATATTTAGTTAAAAATGCTTTCTCTTCCTTAATGTTTAATATGGTATCAACGCCTTAGTAACAGCTCTGATTTTTGTAAAAAATGATTTCTTAAAAAACGGTTTTGAAACTATTAACTAAGAAACCTATATTTAGACAAACATAAACAAAATTAGGTCTTATTGACAGGTCAGTTAATACATCTTTTGAGACTTTGATTAAAATCGCTTCCTCTTCATCTTATGAAATAAGTATTTGCGTAATGTTTTCAAAATTGTCTTCTTAATATTTGATTAGTGCAACCCAAGATCCCCATCTTGTTAATTTTTGGTGTTGGTGGTAAATTTTTTATTATTTAACTTTTATTTTACTGATTAAACAATATTACAATTTTTCATATAAATTAAATAACATTGTAAACATAAAAAACCTTTATAAAAAACGTTTTTAATCTTTTTAATTTATAATATATATATATATATATATATATATATATATATATATATATATATATATATATATATATATATATATATATATATATATATATATATATATATATATATATACTGTTATAATCAGTCAGGGACTCAAAGAAGGTAAGGATGATGCGTTTATCATCACAACCATTTCATAGAGCCCCTTTTGTCACTCATTAAAATGAAAATACAAAAAACACTTTATTTTTTAAAGTAAAATAAAATTTAATAAAGCAAAACTCATTTTTTTTTTTTTTTTTTGTGTAAAAAATTGAAAACAAAAAAAAATTAAAAAATATAAGAAGAAGAAAAAATAAAAAGTAAATAAAAAGAAAAAATACAAAAAAATCTGAAAACAAGTCCTGTAAACTATAATTAATATGTCAGGAATTAAGGAAATGCATTTTAGTTTGTTGTTTAAACGATGAAGGGCTTTTTAGATTTTTAATATTTTTATTTTGGAAACGATTCCATATTGATGGACGACAGTTTGTAATTAGAAAATTTGACTGCTGTGATTTAATTTTTCCTTGTAAAAACTTTTTACTCCAAAATAACACACTTTAATTGTCTTACTCATGGATTACATAGACTATATGAGCAAATGCAAAATATAATCCAAACATTGATTGCATTAAATGTAAAAAAAAGTATTTGTAAAAGCTTTGTCAAAAGAAATGTTCAAATATTTACAACCTGCGTTCAAATACCAGGAACGACTATCAAGTCGTTCCTGGTATTTGAACGCAGATTATACTTTTCAGAAAAAGGTATCAGGAAGTTATCTGAAAAATGCTTGGTCGAAGATTATACTTAAAAATGAATATCCGTAATGTGTTAAGTTTCTCAAGAACCATCATGCTTTTCATCATTGGAGCCGGGCTTACTAACCAGTTTTAAACAATTAATTGCTTTGCATACATGGTTTTGCAGACTTTTGCAGATTAGGCCAAAGCCTGGTTGTAAATATTTGAACATTTCTTTTGACAAAGCTTTAAAAAATACTTTATTTTACATTTAATACAATCAATGTTTGAATTATATTTTGTATTTACTCATATACTCTATGTAAACCATGAGTAAGACAATTAAAGTGTGTTATTTTGGAGTAAAAAGTTTTTATTGCTTGACCAGCTTTTGCCATATATGGTACAACATTAAAAATGAACGGCGAAATAGTGTAGTCAAAATTTTTACAAAAACCTTTACAGATTCATCGAAATGTTTTTGCAATAGTTCTATGATAATGTTCTCAAGTTTAGCAGATATGTTCTCAAGTTTATGTTCAAGATGATTTATGCTCAAGATGATATGTTCTCAAGTTTAGCAGAGCTCAGAGAAAATTTTTGTTTGGCAAATTCCTTTTCTGGATATAATTTTCTAGTAATAACATTTTCAATGTATCTTCTTGAATTTTTAGTTGTTTTATCAATTGACATCCACAAATAACAGTCGTAATTTTTTCTTTTAATGGCTTCAATACAAGATTTAGGTTTTAGACGGAACTTCCTGCTCTGTATACTTATGTAAGAAATCTGTAATCATTTTGTTACGAATTTTTTAGGGGATATTTCAGCAGCATCAAAAGCACAACACATGTCATGAGAAAACTTTGATATCTGATAGAACTGCTTGTATCCCCAATTGGTTTCTGTGATAAAATTGGTTTTTTTTTTATTTTATTTACACTTTTGCCGATAAAATAAAAATTTACAGTCGTAACTTATAAAAAAACAATTACATGACCGGGGCTAGAAGAAGACAAATTTAGTCTTATCATTAAGCCCCAAAAAATGCGTCATTACTAGACTAAAGATAGTTTGACAACAAAATATGGATTTAATGTATATATCTCTGATATATATTATAAAAGAAAATTTAAATATATCGCATATCGTTTAAAATTTACAGTTTTTCAAAAAATAAGATATAACAATTGCTTTGTAAAATATAAGAAACAAAATTTATTAAAATATTAAATGACAAAAATAACATTTAAGAATTAGTTTGAAAAATAAGAAGATATGATTTTATATAAAAACATTTTATTGGTAGAGCATTTTATAGTTTAATTTATTTAATTATATTTATAATACTTTTGATTGCCAATTAAGTAAAAGCAAATAAACAGTATAAAATATAAGTAAAAGATTAATAAATAACGCAAAAATAAAAAATAATTTTCTCAAAAAGAAGATTATCATTTAAAATGATAAAAATATATGTACAATTATTGATTAATTATGTATTAATAATCTAAAGTAATTAATTATTTAACGATTAATTATTGATTTCTAATATAAAGAAGTTTTATTAGAAAAAAATTAATTCCTTTTCAGTTAACAAAAGTAATTGCTTAAGTTTTGTTTTGAATTAGTTTAGAGAATAATTAGTTTTCATTTCATTATTTAATATTATATTCCACAACTTTGGTCCTCGGTTTGCAATAGAGAATTTAGTAGCGGAATAATCAGTTTTGGATTGAATGTAGTTGTATTTTGAAAATCTAGTAGGGTATATGTGATTTATTTTTTCAAAAATTGAATAAAATAAAATTGTTAATATATTTTTATCAAGTTTGAACATGAAAATAAGAACTTGATAGAGGTTTAGTTTATATACATATAGGATATTGAGTTCATTAAATAGTGTTTGTGTGTGTGAGAAGCGATCTACGTTTGAAATTATCCTTATAGCCTATTTTTGTTTGCTAAGCAATTTTTTTATTTTCGTCGCGTTAGTGCTACACCAAGCAATGTTCGCATAACTGAAGTAGCAATGAATAAAAGAAAAGTAAATGTTTTTTAAACAAGATCGATGTAATAACTGCTTTGTTTTGTACATTATACCTAAATTTTTTGATATTTTATCTTCAACTACACCTATATGTTTCCTCCAGGTTACATTTTCGTCTAGAAACACGCCTAAAAACTTTATTGATTGCTCTCTCTTTATTAATTGATTGTCAATAAAAAGGTCCGGAAGTTCTGAGGGAATATCTGATTTTTTATGTAGGTAATGGAGTAAAATGTATTTTGTTTTAGTAATATTTAAAGATAACTTGTTTGATTTAAACCATTGGGTTAGTTTGTCTAGTTCTTTGTTTAATCTTTGGAATAATATATTGTTATCTTTATTGGAATAAAACAAGCTGGTATCATCTGCAAATAAAATTGTATTTAAAATGTTAGAAAATTTATTTAAATTGTTTATATAAACAAGAAATAGAAGTGGCCCTAAAATCGATCCTTGAGGAACACCACATGTAATTGACTCATGATTAGTTTTTCCTTCATCATAAACTATATACTGCTTCCTATTAGTCAAATAACTCTTGAACCAGGACAAGTTAGTATTTTTTATACCATAACTTTTGAATTTCGATAGAAAGATTTGATGATAGACTGTATCAAAAGCTTTACTTAAATCGATAAAAAGACCAAGGGTATACTTGCCTTCATCAAACGATTTAAATATGTCCTGAACAAAGTGAATGATTGCATGATCGGTGGAATGACCAGATTTGAATCCAAATTGTTTATGGTAAAGAATATTATTTACATTTAAAAACGAATAAAGCCTATTATACATAACTCGCTCTAATATTTTTGAAAAAAACATAAGAATTGAGATTGGACGATAATTTGCAACTTCAGAAGGATCGCCTGATTTTAAAATTGGAATGATTTTTGCAATTTTTAGATTTTCTGGAAAAACACCATGTTTTAAAGATAAATTAAAAATATGTAATAATGGAATTGTGATGTATTTTATTGATTTAATAACGACATTACTTCTTATAGAATCGAAACCTACACTTTTTTTGGGCTTTAACAAAGACACTGTGTCTAATAATTTATTTTCCGTAAGTTTAGGATTAGACATAACACTAATGTTGTTTGAGGTTACGTAAGACTTAAAGTGTATTTTAGAAGTTGCTATATTTGATGATAAAATAGGACCTATATTTAAAAAAACTGATTAAGTGTTTCGGCCACTAAGGATTTATTTACAATACAATTGTTATTAACTTTAAGATTTTTCGGAGGTAAATTACCGTATAAACGTTTTCTACCGATTACCTCCTTTATATTTTGCCATGTTTTTTCGAATCATTTTTGTGTTTAAATAATTGTTCCGAATAGTAATGTTTCTTTGAGCGTTTTAAAACTGATTCATATAACCGTTTATAGGTTTTGTAATTAGTTTCATTTTTAAGAGTTTTTTTTTTAAGAAACTTGTTATATAAACGTTGTTTTTTTTTTGAGGATTTAAGAATGCCCCTCGTGATCCAGGCGTTTAAAAGTGTTTTTGTTTTGATAACTTTAGTAACTTCCGGGAATGCTTTATTATTAAGATTAAGAAATTCAGTTAAAAAGATATCATATGCTTTATTGGCATTTAGATTTAGTTGTAGGGTGTCCCAGTGACACCAGTAAGAAGTTTATGAAAATATTTGATGGAAGCGTCGTTTACTAATCGTGTTGTAAACAATTTTTTTCTATCACTAAGAGCATCATAGTCGATGCATTTTTCCGATAGAATAAAAATAGGGAAGTGATCAGAAATGTCAGATTTAAATATACCTGTCCTTATTTTAATATTTAAGAAATCATTTGTAATAATTTGATCTAAAGATGTTGCACTTTCTCTAGTTACTCACGTTGGTTTATTGATTAAGGGAATATAACTATTTTGAAAAATTGTGTTAAAGAAGTTCTTAATGTTTTTATTTTTGCCGTATTCTTATATATTAAGATTAATGTCACCAACAATATAAACCGATTTATTTAAAGATGATTTTTTTTTAATTATACTTTAAATGTGATTTTCAAATGCCTTAATACTTCCTGAGGGCGGTCTATATAAAGCATGGATGACGATATTTCTTGAAGTTTTATTAATAATTTCAACGCATAAAGATTCATAATCATTAGTGGTTGAACTTAACTGTGGTTTCCTTTTAAATAAAATTAAATTTTTTATGTATAACACAAACCTCCACCTTCCTAATTTGATGCTCTAACTTGATGAATTACTTTATAATTAGGTAATTGAAAATTGGAATTGTTTTCAATGCTTACATCGTTACACCATGTCTCGCTGAGACAAATTCTCTGAAATCTAATGTCAATTTTATGTAAAAATTGTTTCAATGAAATTTTTTTGAATACTTCTAATATTAATGTGAAGCATTGAAAACGAATTATCTTCCATTCATTTATCAATATTTTTTGAATTTGGGTTATAGTATATCGGGCTATTATTTTTAATTACTTGACTATCGTTAAAAAAATTATAATCGGGATCCGAATAGTTGTTTAAAATTATTGGCTTTTTCTGTGAATTAAAATTTATGTTTGATAAAACAATATTATCAGCCATTTTAAATAAAAAAATAAATCAATATAAATTTAACTAAAAAAATTAAAAATCATTTAACATAATTTTTTTTTTCTAAATTCTTTAACAATGAGCTTATCATATATAACAACAGAATATTTACCGTTTATCCTATGCGTTTTGCTTTCTTCAAGAAGTTTCTTTCTTATTATAGTAGTTTCTAGCCAAAAATCCTCGTTAATATAAATTCCAGAACCTTTTAGTTTGTTGGCGTTTTTTAAAATCTTTACTTTGTCTTTATAATTTAGTAACTTAATTACAATTGTTCTAGGCATTTTAGTATGGATAATACCAGTTCTGTGCGCTCTTTCTATGATTACATCTTTTACATTGAGGTTATTTTCAAGAAGGTTTATTATTTTTACTTCCGTATCATCCCAGTTTTCGTTATCATTTTCTTTGACTCCTTCGATTCGAAGATTGTTTCTCCTTTGACGATCTTCTAGCTGTCTAAATCTATTTTTTTCATTCTCCCCTATGGTTGCATTCGACCATATTTTTTTTTCCACATCACTGACATTTTTATCATTTATCAATTTTTTCTCCAAATCGCTGACTTTTTTATCATGGCAATCCTGATAAAACGTTAGACTTTCTTCAATATCTTTTTGTATTTTTTCATACTTTATCATCTGCTTGTTTGTTTTTTTAAGATCGGTATTTCGGTTTTCGTTTTCCTTTTATAAAACTTCACAAGAATTGTGAAATTTTATAAAAGGAAAACGATTGGCGATTTTTAATCCATTCTAACCAATTGTGTATCAGCTTCTTTAAAAAGTTTAATTTAATTGAGTTCCTTATTATTTTAAATGAGCTCAAATCATAGTTCTTAAAATCTTCATATTGACATTTAGGGATTAGCACATAGTTAAGTTAACTAATATTAGTTAAACATATAATTATATATCAATATTTATAATAAATTAACTAATTTTAAAAGAAAACAAATAAACAATATTTTACTTTTTACATTTTACTCTTTTGCTTTTATCCGCAAAAACATGAGTTATGGGAAATTATTTAGGGTTTAAAAAGAATATTTAACTAATAATTTATTTAAAAACTAATTAAAAATGCTTTAGGGAAATTAAAATATTAATATTGAAAAACGCTAAATTATTTCAATAATCTTATTATACATATATCTTCATTCGTATTAACTTTTTTGTCACAAATACCTTAAACAACTAAGTTACATTTTAATTACTCTTTACCAAACTAAGTTAAACTTTATTGACAATTTTTAAATTTTTTACTGATCCAGCTTGAGTAGAATACCACTCATCACCTAGGTAAACCTTGACATTTTTGAATTCACGTGCATCAATATTTCTGACAGTAAAAATAATATTGCCATTTAGACTCACTTCGTAAACATAGTCTGAATAATTAAGTCGCTGACGTATTTCGATCTTTGACCATTGGTTTAAAGGCAACGATGAAGTTGTAGTAAAGAAATAATTTTTTTTTCCATTTATAGCAGAAGCAATCAATAACTTTCCCGACCCATCTTCGTGGAACCATACACCTGGTGTTCTATCGCCATAATTTGCTAAATCCTGTCCGATAGTCATATGAAGCACACTATGCCATCCTGTTTGATATGAAATTGGTTTAAGTTCAAATGAAACACTGTATTGTCTCTTTAAGAGCATCAATGTCGCAACCAAGTTGTTTTTTTTAATCACGACTTCTGATGCATCGTCAATATAATCTAAAAAACCAAAAAGTCCTTTAGACATTGTTTATAAAAACTAATTACTGCAATATATATATATATATATATATATATATATATATATATATATATATATATATATATATATATATATATATATATATATATATATATATATATATATATATATATATATATATATATTATTATTATTATTATTGTTATTATTATTAATTATTAATATTATTATTATTATTATTATTATTATTATTAATGACCACGGAAATGATATTTAGTTGAGAAAAACCGGCAACATTTAAGTTTAGTATATCCGTAAAATGAAAAATTTTTGTTTAGCAGACATACATGGAACATATATTAACTTGAATGTTCTCGAAACATCTCGGTGCGGAAGATTAAAAAGTATATTCGCAAACACTAAAAACCCGCCAAATCTACGAACAAACTAATTCTGTTAGTTCAAAAAATACGCTGACTGACATCTGCAATGCCGTAAAACGTTTTTTAAACTATTATTTGATTGCAAAAACAAGTGTTTTAAATATATATTTCTTAAATAGTCAAAAATTTGAACGTTTATTAAATATTGTTGATTTTATTAGTATAAAGTTAATAAAACTAATTATGAAATAAACATACAGGTGGTTTCTGGATACTTAACACAAACATGCATACAAAGTAACTCGCGGATGAACAAGCACTATGCCTGAGGTCTCGAGAGAACACAAAGATAAGTATGTATATATATATATATATATATATATATATATATATATATATATATATATATATATATATATATATATATATATATATATATATATATATATATATATATATATATATATATATATATATATATATATATATATATATATACATATATATATGGAAACTTATTAGATATAAAAAAGTTTTTAAGTTCTTAGGTATTTGTTTACTAGCTATAAACATTTTTGCTTCATTGCCATTCTTATTAACTCGTTATACCAAACGTTTTTGTGTTTTAAATACTATTTAAAATTAAAAAACCCTCTCACTAAACGTTATAAGTGGTATTGTGAAGCGGTTCCGCTTCCTCTTCATAAAGTATTTTTATCCTTTTTAATTGGTTTCTATCTAGTTAATTTAATTTCTACAGTAACACAATGATTTTTTTTATTTCATTTGTTCATCTTACTAAGTAGAATTATTTCAAATATATTAAAATTTTCAAACCAAGCGAAACGTAAAATAGTTACTAAAAAAAATTAACTTTTTTATTTATAAAATAATTTAGCTTAAATAAAACTATAGCAAGTGTTAATTTTATTAGAACATTGTTAGACTTTTCGGGGCCGAGGACTATTTTTAATTTGGAGTCCTTTTTATGTGCCACAGCGTAAAAGTGTCTAAAAAAAAAAGATTTCTTGACTATTTTGGGGCCCTAAACATTGTGGGGCTTAAGGATATAGCCCCCTTTAACCCCAACCCTCCTTATTCCAGCACTGGAAATAAGAAATGATTATATGTATAAAAATTATAATTAGCTCTTTAATAAATAAAAGAACATTTGTTTAATTATAAAGCAATCGTAAGATGTTACTTTATATAAAAAATGTCGCTTCATTTTATAAAAAAAATATTAAAGAGTTATGTTTAGAATTTATTTGTTCTAAACGTAATTTATTTTGCTTAAAGTTTTTCGCGTTAAAAGTTATTTTCTTTTCCTAAAATATTTTTTTGTAATTGTCTCTTAACGGCCCAATTAATGTTTTTTACGCTTTATTTTTTGTTTTTTAAAATGTTCTTAAAAGGACAAGAAAATCTGGCCCGTTTTGCGCAAATAAATATTATTTTTGTGGTCAGTTCGCTCCCACTTACCGAGGAAGCCTGGCAATGAAGTATTACTTTTATTTATTTTTTATGTTATTGAAAAACCTGAACCAATGCAAAATACTGCTAGTACCAATATGTTAGATGAAATAAAATATTGGCCACATAATAGGTAAAAATTAGAGAGTTTTATAGATGTGATACTACTCAAAATTTTGTTTAACTGAATCTTCCGAAATTAATTTAACTTTAATTTAACTGAATGTTACTATTTAAACTTCAACTTGCTAATTATAGCAACTCACTTCACCTGCTTGCGTAGAAAAAAAGAAAATCAAATTTGCACCAAATAGAAAAGTTCAACTATTATTATGCAACTTGGTGTCTATGGTACCAATACATATGGGTTAAATAACTGCAAACAGTTTGATGACAAAAGCAACAAAATTAATTTGAACATACAAAAGCTATCTAATTTTAAAAATAAATAAAAAGTAAATCTAATGTAAGAGTAATTTACAATAGATACAGGAGATGAAACTAAATATAGAAAAAATGAAGTACTTGTTTCAACAGGAGAAGTTAAATCATCAACTTAAAAAACAGTCAACCTCATACTTTATTTAAAGTCATTCGACTACCTAAATTTACTTTAAAGTTTCCGAGACAGAAAAGATGACTGACAAAAAGATGTATGAAACAACAAGAACTATTAGAATATATCTTCAATATAATACTTTTGGTTACTATTTACCACGTTTGTTTATTTTGTGTATGTGTGTGCGTGAGCTAACTATTTTCTATGGTTTATAGCTACCTGATTTATAGCTAACTGGTTTCTATGGTTGATTTAGCCTAAATTAATTTTGAAACTTAATATAGAAACCATTACCTTGCAGGAGCAAAACCATAGTTGTTAAAGTAAATTTAATGTTTTTAAAAAAATTGAAAAAGCGGCTACTTAAATATTAAAGCTTTAATTTTTCTTGATTAATTTTTTTATTATGATTATTTTCAAAATTTTCATTTTTATTTCTTTAGATGTAATTTCATGTACAGTGAATTTAGGACTATTTCACTTTATTTTTACACTTAATATTTAATCGTATGTGGTTATTTTGGTTTTATTAATTTTACAACTGATATCATTTCAAAACCACTAAAAATGTCTTAAAAGAATCATTTTTTAATTACGTCAGTATCTAATCCTAAACTACCAACCAAAATGTTTATTTTTTAGAATAAAAATTATTTTGTTATTTGTTTTGTAAAATTTGGACAATTGAACCACAAGTAGCAGTTTGAGTGATTTTGATTCTCATTTCTAAAAAAAATAAAAACCTGTCCAAATATGCTATATAAATAAATCAGATATGAGGCACATTTCTAAGCTAAATGTAAAGTTAAAAATCTTACAAAGTTTACAACAAAGTTAGATGTAAATTAACAAAATTTACATACAAATTAAATACATTTAACTTTCGCTGAGAGTCAGAACTATCAACATTAACATAATTTAAACAACAGTCTTATTTTTAGAAGGTATGAAGAAAATGAATAACAAAATATAATAAAAAAAAATTTAAGTCAAGTTTTCCGGGTTTGATGAAATATACCCAGGGCCTTCCTTATTTATGCTGTTTCTCTAATATGTAAACAATGTAGAGTATTTTCTTTCTTTAACTAAAGCTCATTCATACAATATGTAAAGCACTCTCTTCAAGTTTTCTTAATTCTACCTTTACCATTTAATCCTGAAGCTGCTACCTCTCTACATGTTGGTACCTAAATCAATTTAATCTTTTTTTCTAATCTTACTTTATACTTTTGCCATCTTCATGTCTCTGTTTTATATACCATCTGCAACTTTTTAAGTCTTCAGTTAACCATTTCCTAGTTTTTTAACTCTATATTTTATTTTAAAGTAAATCATAACTTATTAGGAGTTGCTTGCAACCTTGTTGGAAGTAAATAAGAGTTTAAAAATATATAAATTTATGCCAGTATTTAACAAATTGTAAATGTAAGTATAAAGTTATAATTTAAAAAATGTTTTGAATTTTTTCTACCCCCAGCTATCAACCCTTGTTAAATCTTTTAATTTTGCCGGGGACGGGTTTTCAAAAAGTCTCAATTTTAGTGGGGCTCCTGTCACTTCCTATCTACAGATAAGAAGTTTTTTTAAAAATATGCTGGTACCTAAATCATTTTAATCTTCTCTAATAAACATTGTTGAACAAGACTTTTTTTTCTAACCTAGCTTTATTACTCTAGCCCATCTTCATGTTTCTGTTTTATATACAACCTACAAATTTTTAAGTCTTCATTTAACCATTACCTAGTTTTTTAACCCTATCTTTTATATTAAAGTAACTCATAACTTATTAGGGGTTGCTTGCAATTTTTTTGGAAGTAAATAGGAGTTTAAAAATATATAAATTTAAGCCAGTATTTAACATATAGTAAATGTAAGTATAAAATTATTATATAAAAAACGTTATAAATTCTTTTCTAGCCCCAGCTATCAACCCTTGCTAAATCTTATAATTTTGCCGGGGCTAGTTTTCCAAAAAGTCTCATTTTTAGCAAGACTCTTGTGACTTCCTATCTACAGATTAGAAATATTTGGAAAATATATAGTGCAATAGCATCCATAAAAAATGTGTTTTCAAAAAAATTGTCAAGACTAAAAAGAAAATGACGCGTTGATCATACATACATTTTTCCTTAAAGGAAATGCCCTGCCACATATTTGTAAGACACATAATACCTTACCCTTAAAATGGTCACTAAGGCAATGATAAATAAACAAACAACATTGTTATAATAGGCATAGATGACACTATAAAAGCTGCCAGCAACAAACTTTACATTTAAAGGCTAACCACATAACTGTTCAAGGACCCATTAGAAAGCATAGAATGTTTACAACAGGTTACTGGAAAATTTTAGCCACCCAAGCAGCAACACTGCAAGATATATACCTATAAATTGGAAAGTTCCGCGCTTCTATGTACCTGTACTTTGAAAGAAATAAAAGAATCTATCGATTTCAAGATTATCGACTAAGCCATTGACTGCTCATCCACATTGCATCATCTTAATGAAAAGAAAAGCAAGATTCTCAGGTGTTCAGCACATTTAATTCTGAGTGTGAATCAGCATGTCAATGAGATTTCGTAAACAAAGAACAGAACATTGGTGCACAGAAGCTAATACCATTTGCTGCCAGAAAGGTGTTCGAGCGAGGCTCTAGTAAATACACCTTTGGTCTTATAATTATTGGTAAACTAATGTTGGAAAGAAGCAGATTAACATTCATTGAAAAACATTCTCAAAAAAACATTGTGAGGACCAATAGATTTCTAGTAGATTCTTTTTTCACAAAAAATCAGTGAGTTTGATATTCCTGAATATCTTAAATCAGCAAAAATGAAATTAAAATCAGAAGATGCTGTCATATACTAAAGTCATAACATCTCAAGACTACTCAGAAGTGTCTAAACTTGAAATTAAACAGTATAGCAAAGTCCTTTAATAATAATGAACTAATAATTATCTGAATGTGGGAAAAACGGAAGCAATGCTATTTGGATCTAAGAAATTATAATACAATGTACTTTGTTTAAGTTATAAACAAGAAATTATTAAATTAATGAAACAAAAAAAATACTTAGGTTGAATACTTGAACCAACGCTACATATAGGAAATCAAATTACGGATAGCTATAGAAAAGCGTGCAGTCATTGAAAATATTTGAGTAAATTAAAGATTTTCCTTCCTGCAAATGATGCTCTCCAGATTTATAATCAAATAAATGTTCCAATATTAACACACGATATAAAAATCGATCTTAAGTTTACAACAACATACTAAGCCAAACTATGTTTATTTGACAGAAGAGCAAAAGAAATAATTGTTAGCCATTACAATCTTAAGGAAATCGAGAAAACCATCAAAAGAGACTCATGCTTATTTGTAAGTGTTTAAATAATGAACTTTATGAAAGTTTTACTGACCACTTTAGAACCATTAAAAAAAAGAAATGTACCATACAAAGAATATTGTCAGAACTTCCGAAAATAAAACTCGAAATGACGAAAAACTCTTTTTACTTTGCAGGAGCAAAACTTTTAAACAAGTTACTTTTAAACATTAAGAATACGGCAGAAATAACATTACTTAAAATAAAACAACGAAATAACCACTTTTTTAAAGTAGCATTTTACAACCTTCAATACTTTTTATAATTTTGTTATTTTCAGATATTATAATTTCTGTTTTAAGTTTTAGTTTTTAAACAGGACACGTTTTTGTTATAAATTCTGTTGATAACAGTATTTATAACAAAAAGTGTATACCCATGTAAAAATACCATTTTAATAAAGAATAAATAAATAGACTAGAGGCAAATTTGTGAGCATAGGTGGTAAACTCAAAAGAATGAATTTAACAACTGAGGATCTCAGAGCCTTGATTAAATGCAGAAAAACTAGAATACAATATCATTGTATGAATAGGTAGAAATGGTAGCAGGTAGCTTGAAATAATAAAAGCAATTGTAATCATTTTCAAGCTTTTATCGTAATTTATCGTGGCATTTAAAAAATCACGCTTAGAAAGCTGTAGATATTCCCAACTTCTAATTGTAAAAACAAAGAATACAATATTAAGCATAGAAAAATGTTTTAGACAATCCAGCTATTCAACTTTTTTGTTGCGCACATGATTAGATACCATTTGGAAAGCAAAACAAATTTTATGTTTTGATTTGCCATCTTCCATATATTAGTAGAAAAATGTCATTTTAAACAAATTTATTTAAACCAAACCGAAATGTCAACAAGGAATTCTTTAAGTGTGATATTTGGGCTCAGCATCCTTGAGAGCACAAGAATTCACCAAGCATTTATAAGATTTAAAAAAAAGTCCAACCTTATTTAAAAAAAAAGGATATTGAAGACAGGAAAAGCATGAGTATGAAAATATCAATCATAAATATCGCAGCAAAAAATCTAAATAATTTAATCAACTGGGAAATAGTGGAGATTTGTGAACCATTACTTTTTTGCTTTGTGTATTAACAATTATTGAGCGAAACTTACATATTTATGGTCAATCTATTAAATGCTTTGTCAAAGAGGTGCCAAGAATTGTAAAGTTAGTGTATGGAATTGAGGAAAGAGATGGTTTCATAAGAGCTACACATATACATACACACATAGAAAACTAATACTGTATGCCAATCAAAGTAAGACATACTTAATATTTTAACTTTATGTTAGTATGTGTATAAAATATACTTTTACATTATTAGGTGTAAACTTTAAAGATTTAAGAAACAAAAATCTGTCATCTATGGTCTAAACATAGTAAGTTAATCGTCTTACTTATTGTAAGAAACATGTGTAAAAATAAATGAATAAAATCAGTACGCCAAACTAAAAAAAGGCAAAAAAAAAAAAGAATAATAAGGACAAAAGTATAGATTGCAAAGCTTTTTTTTTTAACAAGTTCACTCCAAACAAGGCTGCAAGCAATCACTGTTGAGCTGTTAGTAAGGAAAGAATATTGTTAAAGAAAAAGGAAATAATTGACAGAAGAATTGAAAAGTTGAAGATGAAGTTAGGAAAAGATGATGTGAGAATTACAGAGCATTGGTGTGTGGGGGAAAAAACTTGACGAATAAACATGTTTAGAGCATGAAAGGACATATACAGTTAAAGAATGCGACTTTGCTGAATGATAAGTCAAACATGAATGAGTTTAAGTTAATGGACCTATAGTTTTGGTTGAAAACAGCAATCATGATAATATTTGTAGAAAAAAGGAAGTGGTGCAATAATACATCAATGAGAGAGTAACTCATGCTAGGCAGACGAAGCAGGTCCAACTATGTTTATAGTATGTTTTTGGACCTGAACTAGAAGCGAAAGAGCATCATTAGAAGTACCAGCCCAAATATGACAACAATATTTCAAACAGAGGCTATTAAGAGTTTTGTACTTCGCATTCGATTGCATATATGGTTTTCCATTACAGGTTAGTTATAAATGATAATCCTAGAAGGCATAAGGAAAAGGACTCAGTGAGAAAGTTGCCTCAAAATAATATAAGAATGTCCGCAATATTACGGTTTCCAGTAAAAAAAAATAAGTTTAGCTAGTATTAAAATTCACTTCGCCAAAGTAAAATCAGGTTAATGATGGATCGTCTGTTCTTAGCAATCAAATAGACTTTTTTTCAAGACAGGAAAATAAATTTATGTTATTATTAAATAGGGCCACTTTAGATGTATGTTTGACTGGAACGTTATAAATGTATATAAAAACAACACAGGATCAATAAGAGAGCGTTGAGACACCCCAAAATTTAGCGGAAAGGATAAGAGGAGTATAAGCCTTATAGAATAACATTAATACTGCGATTAGATAAAAAAAATTTGAATAATTTCAAAACATTCCCAGAAAAACCATAAAAGCAAGCTTATGGAATAAAAAACATTATGCAAAACTTTATAAAAACTTTTATTGTGTCTAGAGCAATGGTCCTTGCCTCGTCACCCCCATCTAATGCATAATAGAACCTTTCAGTTACATTAGTTAGCGAGTCCGCTCTAGAACAAGAAGACCAAAAACCAGATATTAGAAACTTGTTAATTAAATACTCAAAAAACATACAATTAATAACAAGAAAACGGACCAAACAACTGTTGGAGGGGTCGAAATATTTAACCGAGTTTTAAAAAATGGACCCACAATTGCATATTTCCAGAATCCAGGAAAAAATGATTTAGTTAAACTATTAAATTATTTAGAGAGGTAAAAAATAAAATAAAGATAGAAAAGGGTTTTGGAAACAATTTATAAAACACTTTAGTCGGGATAACAAGCTGTAGCAGAGTATAATTGAGAAAGACTGTGGACAACAAAAGCCAAAGTATATTGTCCATTTTTGGATTATTCAGATTAACTGGAACAGCAGAAAAAGTGTGGCTATTAAATTCAAGATATGAATTAGAAAAAATTTGCCTAATATCAAAAATAAATAACTGCGTACCTAAACCAAAACATATAGTGAACATATCTACATTGACTAATAACTAAATTTATCATTAAGAAAGAATGATCAATTAAAACAATATAATTGAAACAGCATTTAGGCATTAAAAAAGTAAAAAAAAGAAACATTATTTTTTATACCTGCAGGCAAAATAATAATTGGTTGCAACTCATTATCTAAAAAATATGTTACAGTAAAGAAACGTATAAAAACATATAGCAAAAAGTATAGTCTCAAAATCAAAAACAGATTGAACACAAAGAATGGATTCAATTAAAAACATACTTGAAATACCATTGATAATAAACAAATTTCTAGTTAAACCATCTTGAACTTCATACCAAGGAAAAGATGCATATACTTTCACGTTATCAAAACTTTGAACTTGGCTATTGTTTTCAGAAAAGACAACTTCTCCATTTAATCGAATTGTGTATACATAAACTGAGTTTCTTAAAAACTGACTTATTTCAACGTAAGACCACTGATTTAATCCAATCGGATTTGTAGTAAAAATTCTATCAACGTTACCTTTAAGTGGTGCAGATATAAAAAGACCATCTGTTCCATCACCAAAAAACCAGATACCGGGAACACGATCATTATAAAGACCAAATTCAGAACCAATAGACAAATGAATAACACTATGCCAATCAGCAACAAATTTTTTTGGATAGACATCAAACGAAACTAGATACTCTTTATCTAATTTTGGCAAAACCGCAATAAGTTTTCCTTTAACAAATGGAATAGAAACGCTGCCAACAAGGTATTCTACAAAAAAAGTACCTTTTAATAGTAACAGATATAAAAAAAACTTTCTAAAATGTTATTTGACATTAACAAAAATACCACTCTAACAAAAATCTTAAGCTTACGAGTATTTCCATTTAAAATTTGAAGGTTAGAGATTGAGCCATCTTGGCGAGCATACCAAGGATCAGAAGCATATACTTTTACGTTTCTAAAATCTCTAGCATCTGAATTTTCAACTCTATGGATGTTAACACCATTCAGATCAACGGAATACCAGTACTTGCCATCACTCAAAAATTGATAAATTTTAATACGAGACCATTGATTTAATGGAAGTGGAGTTGTTGAAACAGCATAGTTATAATTACCACTAACTGCAGCAAAAATAATAAGTGATCCTGAACCGCTTTCATGAAACCAAACACCTGGAATCCTGTCACCATAAGTTCCTAAATCTTTTCCCAAAGTTAAATGAAGAACATTAATCCAGCCCTTAGTGTAACTATTAGGTTTAACGTTAAAATCCACAGTGTACTCCTTTCTCAAAACATAGAGTGTTCCAAGTAATGATCCTTGAGTAATGACTAACTCGTTTTTATGGTTGATAAATTCTTAATAAAAAAAAAATTTTAATATATATCGTTTTACAAAAAACTAACTACAATATTTTTTATATTACTAGTAATTGTTTTCATTAACTTTAGAAATAAAAACCATAATACTTATTTTACAAATTTCAATTTAAAAAAAAATGTAACACCTATTTTTAGGGATTTACAAAGGCTGTGTGTGTGTATATGTATATTTATATATATATATATATATATATATATATATATATATATATATATATATATATATATATATATATATATATATATATATATATATATATATATATATATATATATATTTATATATATATATATACATACATATATATACAAAATATATAAAATATTATTATGGTGTATTATTAATATAAATACTCTTGTGCGTTTGAGAGTGCTCAATATCATTAAATAATAGAGCAATATTTGTTTATTTGTATAAAATGAATAAAAACAACTTTTAATGGAACTCTGAGTTTCATGCCTTTCTGCAATCATCAGTCATTGTGTATTTCGTCACTTAAAAACCGTTTAAAAATTACAAATTAAAATTCTAGTGGAAAGAGTTCTGACGTTACAAAAACAAGACAAAACAATGACAAAAAGACGTCAAAGGCTTTAGTCCCCGGTGTCGAATAAGGATAGTAAAAATTTCTTTTAATGCCGATACTTTGATACTATTTCGTATCTTTTTTTTAAAAATGTTTGTTTCCATTATAAGACAATATATGAAATTTCTCGCGGAGGCAAAGGTTGCGAACTTTAGATGTCATCGTAAACGTAAATATTTATGGTACAACCCCCTGTTTAGCAACAATGTTGAAACCAATGCTTTCCAGTAGGACACAGGCTTCATAAAATTTTTTATCGAAACTATATTAAAGTTATCTATAGTTGCATGCCTAATGTCAAGTCTTTAATAAATGCACATAAAAATAAAAATTTAAAAAGTGATAAAAATTAAGAATCAAAAAAATGCAACTGCATAAACGAAAAAATTTGCCCGTTAAATACCCATTCCTTTCATCAATCCTAATTTTACAACATCATACCAATCCAAACTATGTTTATTTGACGTAAAAGCAAAAGATATTATTGGTAGCATTCACAATCCTAAATAAATTGAAAAAACCATCATAAGAGACTCATGCTTATTTGTAAAAAAGGGTTTAAATAATGAACTTTATGAAAATTTTACTGATCACTTTGAACCCGTTAAAAATAGAAAATGTAACATACATGCAATATTGTTAAGACTTCCAAAACGAAAACTCGAAAAAACAAAAACTCTTTTTACTTTGCTGGAGCAAAACCTTTTAACGCATTATCCTTAGACATTAGATTACGACAGAACTAACATTATTTAAAAGAAAAACTAAACAACCACTTTTTTTAAAGTAGCGATGACATACACATTTTACTTATTTTAATACTTTTTATACCTTTTGTTATTTTTACCTAATTTATATTTTAAGTTTTTGTTTTTAAACAGGACACATGTTGCTAATAGTATTTATAACAAAAAGTGTGAACCCATGTAAAAATATTATTTTATTTATACATTTGAATAAATAATAAGGTATATAAACATATATTTTAATAAAGAATAAATAAATAGACTAGAGGCAAATTTCCTCTGAAGTGAAAGTAGTAAAGCAAATGGAACACAATTTCATAGAAACTGTGAATTTGTAAACAATTTTATCATTGTTAAAGTAAGACGACTAAAAGAAGATAGCCATCTGGACTCTAAATATAAAAAAAAGGTAAAAATATACACGGTGGACCGCTTGCAGATAAAAACTTCAAATTAGGGAGCAACAACTGCAGCAAACATTTATCAAAAAAGAAGAGTGAGCATAGGTGGTAAACTCAAAAGAATGAATTTAACAACTGAGGATCTCAGAGCCTTGATTAAATGCAGAAAAATTAGAATACAATATCATTGTATGAATAGGTAGAAATGGTAGCAGGTAGCTTGAAATAATAAAAGCAATTGTAATCATTTTCAAGCTTTTATCGTAATTTATCGTGGCATTTAAAAAATCACGCTTAGAAAGCTGTAGATATTCCCAACTTCTAATTGTAAAAACAAAGAATACAATATTAAGCATAGAAAAATGTTTTAGACAATCCAGCTATTCAACTTTTTTGTTGCGCACATGATTAGATACCATTTGGAAAGCAAAACAAATTTTATGTTTTGATTTGCCATCTTCCATATATTAGTAGAAAAATGTCATTTTAAACAAATTTATTTAAACCAAACCGAAATGTCAACAAGGAATTCTTTAAGTGTGATATTTGGGCTCAGCATCCTTGAGAGCACAAGAATTCACCAAGCATTTATAAGATTTAAAAAAAAGTCCAACCTTATTTAAAAAAAAAGGATATTGAAGACAGGAAAAGCATGAGTATGAAAATATCAATCATAAATATCGCAGCAAAAAATCTAAATAATTTAATCAACTGGGAAATAGTGGAGATTTGTGAACCATTACTTTTTTGCTTTGTGTATTAACAATTATTGAGCGAAACTTACATATTTATGGTCAATCTATTAAATGCTTTGTCAAAGAGGTGCCAAGAATTGTAAAGTTAGTGTATGGAATTGAGGAAAGAGATGGTTTCATAAGAGCTACACATATACATACACACATAGAAAACTAATACTGTATGCCAATCAAAGTAAGACATACTTAATATTTTAACTTTATGTTAGTATGTGTATAAAATATACTTTTACATTATTAGGTGTAAACTTTAAAGATTTAAGAAACAAAAATCTGTCATCTATGGTCTAAACATAGTAAGTTAATCGTCTTACTTATTGTAAGAAACATGTGTAAAAATAAATGAATAAAATCAGTACGCCAAACTAAAAAAAGGCAAAAAAAAAAAAGAATAATAAGGACAAAAGTATAGATTGCAAAGCTTTTTTTTTTAACAAGTTCACTCCAAACAAGGCTGCAAGCAATCACTCTTGATTGTTGATGTTGACAATCACTCCTTGAGTAATGACTATCTCGTTTTTATGGTTGATAAATTCTTAATAAAAGTAAAATTAAGCTTTATATTGTTTTATAAAAACTGATTAAAATTTTTTTAATTTGCTAGTAATTTTTTTCATGAACTTTAGAAATGAAAACCATAAATCTTATTTTACAAATTTTATGTAAAAAAATGATGTATTACTCATTTTTTGCAGATTTACAAAGACTGCGTGTGTGTATATATATATATATATATATATATATATATATATATATATATATATATATATATATATATATATATATATATATATATATATATATGTATATATATATGTATATATGTATATATATATATATATATATATACATAAATTATTGTACGCTTTTCTATATATATATATATATATTTATATATATATATATATATATATATATATATATATATATATATATATATATATATATATATATATATATATATATATATATATATATATATATATATATATATATATATATATATAGAAAAGCATGCAGTTGTTTAAAAAGTTTGAGTAAATTAAAGATTTTATTTTTCCTGCAAAGGCAGCTCTTTGGTATAAAAAACAAATTAATGTTCTTATTTAAATATACCATTTTAACATCAATTATTATTATGTAATTTAATAACTATGTTCATTTGACTAAAGAGCAAAAGATATAATTGGTAGCCATTACAATCTTAAGGAAATTTAAAAAAAAATTAAAAGAAACTCATGCTTATTTGTGAAAGAGTGTTTAAACATGGAACTTTATAAAAGTTTAACTTATCAATTTAAAACCGTTAAAAAAAAGAAATGTACCATACAAAGAAAATTGTTATGACCTCTAAAGATAAAACTCGAAATGACAAAAACCCTTTTTGGTTTGCAGGAGCAAAACATTTTAACGAGTTACCTTCAGACATTTGATTACGACAGAAGTAACATGATTTAAAAAGAAAACTAAACACCCACTTTTTTTAAAGTAGCACTTTACTAATTTAATACTTTTTATACCTTTTGTTATTTTCAGTTGTTATAATTTCTGTTTAAAGTTTTGGCTTTTAAATAAGACACATTTAAATAACAGTTTTTTAATTAAAAGTGTATAACCTGTAAAAATATCATTTTAATAGATAATAAATAACTAGACTAGAGACAAACTTCCTCTGAAGTGAAAGTAGTGAAGCAATGGGAACACATTTTCATTGAAATTGTGAATTTTTAAACAATTTTATCAATGTTAAAGTAAGAAGATTTAAAAAAGATAGCCATCTCGACTTTAAAGTTACGAAAAAGGTAAAAAAAAAAATGGTGGACCGCTTGCAGATAAAAATTTCATATTTGGGATCAACAATTGCAGCCGACAAAGAAAGTTTCATAAGAGCTATACATATTCATACTCACATAGAGAACAAATACTGTGTGCCAATCAAAGTAAGTTTTATCTAATATTTTAAGTTAATGTTAGTATGTGTAAACAATATACTTTAGCATTATTAGGTATAAACTTTAAAGATTTTAAAAACAAAGAATTGTCAGCTATGGACTTATCATAATAAGTTAATTGTCTTACTTATTGTAAGACACAGGTGTTACAATAAATGAATAAAATCAAAACGCAAAACTAAATTAAAGCAAAAATTAAATAAATAGGACAAAAATACAAAGGCATTTTCCATAGCTATTTTTTTTTATCAAATTCACTCCAAACAAGGTTTTAAGCTGCTTTTACTGAGCTGTTAGTGAGGAAACGATATTGTTAAAGAGTATGGAAATAACTGACAGAAGACTTGAAAAGTTGAAGATTATATGAGTTAGGAAAAGATGATGAGAGAATTACAGAGCATTGGTGTGTTGGGGAAAAAACTAAACGAATAAACGTTTTTTTAGAACATGAAAAGACAGATACAGTTAAAGAATGCGACTTTGCTGAATGATAAGTCAAACATGAATGAGTTTTAGTTAATGGACCTAGAGTTTTGGTTGATGACAGTGACCATAATAATATTTGTAGAAAAGTGAAAGTAGTACAACCATACATCAATGGGAGAGTTACTCAAGCTAGGCAGACAAAGCAGGTCCAACTATGTTTACAATTTCTTTTTGGACCTTAACTAGAAAAGAAAGAGCATCATTAGAATTACCGACCCAAATATGAAGAAAGTATTCCATACAGAGGCTATTAAGAGATTTGCACTTCGCATTCGATTTTTTATACGGTTTTCCATCAGAGGTTAGTAGTAAAAGATATTATCAGAAGACGTAAGGTAAAGGACTCAGTGAGAGAGTTTCCTTCTAATAAAATAGGAATATCCACAGTATTGCAGTTACCAGTAAAAAAATAAGTTTAGATAATATTAAAATTCACTGCCCCAAACTGAAATCAGACTCATGATGGATTAATACTGCGGTCAAAAATAAAAAAGTTTAATTGTTTCGAAAACTTTTCCATATAAACTAAATGAAGCAAACTTATGGATCAAAAAAACAGTATGCCAAACTTTATCAAAAGCTTTTAATATGTCCAGAGCAATGGTCCTTGCCTCCTTACCCCCATCTAATGCATAATAGAATCATTCAATTACATCAGCTAGCAAGTCAGCTCTAGAACAAGAAGATCAAAAACCAGATGTTAGAAACTTAATGAATAAATACTCAAAAAACATACAATTAATAACAAGAAAACTGATCAAACAACTGTTGGAAGGGTCAAAATATTTAACAGAGTTTTAAAAAAAAGACCCACAAAAGCCATTTTTCAGCAGGCAGGAAAAATGATTCGGTCAAACACTTAAATAAATTAGAGAGATAAAAAATAACTTAAACATAGTAAAGGGTTTTGGAAACAGTTTATAAAACAATTTAGTCGGGACCACAATCTGTAGAAGAGTAATTGGTTAATTGAGAAACGACTGAAGACAACATAAGCCAGAGTAATTTGTCAAACAATAGATTAATCAGTTTAACTGGAACAGCAGTAAAAGTCTGGCTATTAAATTTTAGATTTAAAATTGAAAAAAAATTTCTTTTTATCTGAAATAAATAACAGCTTACCTTAACCAAAACTTTTAGTGAATATAGCTACATTGACTAATAAATAATTTTATCATTAAGAAAGAATGATCAATTAAAACAATATAATTGAGACAGGATTTACGCAATAAAAAAGTGAAAAATTAAAATATCATTTTATATACCTGCAGGCAAAATAATAACTGGTTGCAACTCATTATCTAAAAAATATTATACAGTAAAGAAGCTTATAAAAACATATAGCAAAAAGCATAGTCTCAAAATCAAAAAAAGATTGAACGCAAAGAATAGATTTAATTAAAAACATACTCGAAATACCATTGATAATAAACAAATTTCTAATTAAACCATCTTGGACTTCATACCAAGGATCAGATGCATATACTTTCACGTTATCAAAACTTTGAACTTGGCTATTGTTTTCAGAAAAGACAACTTCTCCATTCAATCGAATCGTGTATACATAAACTGAGTTTCTCAAAAACTGACTTATTTCAACATTAGACCACTTATTTAATTCAAGCGGATTTGTAGCAAAAACTCTGTCAACGTTACCATTAATTGGTGCAGATATATAAAGACCACCTCTTCCATCAGCATGAAACCAGATACCGGGAACACGATCACCATAATGACCAAAATCAGAACCAATAGACAAATGAATAACACTATGCCAATCAGCAACAAAGTCTTTTGGATAGACATCAAACGAAACTAAATACTCTTTATCTAGTTTTGGCAGTTCTGCAATAAGTTTTCCTTTAACTAATGGAGTAGAAATGCTGCCAACAAAGTATTCTAAAAAGAAAGTACTTTTTAATCGTAGCAACTATAAAAAAAAATTTCTAAAAATGTGTTTTGACGTTAACTACAACGCCATTCTAACAAAAATCTTAAGCTTACGAGTATTTCCATTTAAAATTTGAAGGTTAGAGATTGAGCCATCTTGGCGAGCATACCAAGGATCAGAAGCATATACTTTTACGTTTCTAAAATCTCTAGCATCTGAATTTTCAACTCTATGGATGTTAACACCATTCAGATCAACGGAATACCAGTACTTGCCATCACTCAAAAATTGATAAATTTTAATACGAGACCATTGATTTAATGGAAGTGGAGTTGTTGAAACAGCATAGTTATAATTACCACTAACTGCAGCAAAAATAATAAGTGATCCTGAACCGCTTTCATGAAACCAAACACCTGGAATCCTGTCACCATAAGTTCCTAAATCTTTTCCCAAAGTTAAATGAAGAACATTAATCCAGCCCTTAGTGTAACTATTAGGTTTAACGTTAAAATCCACAGTGTACTCCTTTCTCAAAACATAGAGTGTTCCAAGTAATGATCCTTGAGTAATGACTAACTCGTTTTTATGGTTGATAAATTCTTAATAAAAAAAAAATTTTAATATATATCGTTTTACAAAAAACTAACTACAATATTTTTTATATTACTAGTAATTGTTTTCATTAACTTCAGAAATGAAAACCATAAATCTTATTTTACAAATTTTATGTAAAAAAATGATGTATTACTCATTTTTTGCAGATTTACAAAGACTGCGTGTGTGTATATATATATATATATATATATATATATATATATATATATATATATATATATATATATATATATATATATATATATATATATATATATATATATATATATATATATATGTATATATGTATATATATATGTATATATGTATATATATATATATATATATATATATATATATATATATATATACATAAATTATTGCACGCTTTTCTATATATATATATATATATATATATATATATATATATATATATATATATATATATATATATATATATAAAATAGATATTTTGTTTAATCGAATTTTATATACGTACACAAAAATAGTAAAACGCACAGCTTTGCGTATTTAAAAGAAAAGCGCATACTTTTTGCATAATTATGCAACCATTGTTAGGAACTAAAATATGTTTTAAATTAAAAGCTTTGAATACTTCTAAGTTAAAAGTTTGTTATTTTCATTTTTCTAATGTAATCTTTTTTTCTTTTTATAGTTTTTTTAAAAAATGGTTTTTTTCACTTTACAAATATTTTCGGTTTGAAAGTTTTTAAGAAAATTTAAAATTTCGTGACTTTTTTTAGTTATGTATACTCTTTTGTTTAAAAATATTCTAAAAACAAAAGAAGTTTTTAATTACTTTTTTTTACGCAGCGAAAAAGTTGCTCCTTTTACTGTTTTAGTTTACGAATATAAAATACGATTCAACCTAGATAATGTATTATTATGGTATAATAATAATACAAAAGGTCTTGTGAGTTTAACAGTGCTGAATATTATTAAATAATAGAGCAATATTTATTTATTAATATAAAATGAATAAAAACAACATTTAATGGAACTCAGAGTGTCATGCTTTCGGCAATCATCAGCCATTGTCTATTTCGACACTTATAAACCGTTTAAAAATTACAAATTAAAATTTAAGGTGGAACGAGGTCTGTTGTTACAAAAACAGTACAATACAAAAAAAAAAAAGATGTCAAAGGCCTCAGTCCCCGGTGTCGAATAAGGATAGTAAAGTTTTCTTTGAATGCCGGCACTATAATACTATTTCATATATTTTCTTTATTAAGTTTACTACTTTATATGACAATATATGAGATTTCACGTGGAGACAAAGTTTGCAAACTTTAGATGCTTGATTTTAAGGCTTAAGTCGTGCTATTATTTTCCACGTAACAACAGGTTTTATACTTTTCGTTTTTAGCATCCATATTTCTTTTGGGATGTTCAGTGTCATTTTTATATTTGGGTACATTGAATGATTTAAGATGTTTGGCATACCTTAATTTAAATGTGGTTTCACTTATACCAAAATAAACTTTGTCTTTGAATTGAGGATCTCCAGAATTTACAGTAGCTTGGTATACGACATTGTTAGAAAGGCATTGGCTATTTAACAGACAATTTTTTTGTTTATGCAGTTGCATTATTTTTATGTTTTATTTTTATGGCTTTGTAAAAGTTTATTGTTATGTGCATTTATTAGAGACATTAGGCGATTAAAAATTCTATGAAGCCTGTTTCCTACTAGAAAATGTTGGTCAATTAAAGCTAAGAAGCGATTTCCAATTTTCGTTTCAACATTTTTGCTAAACGGGGGTTTTACCATATAATTTTACGTTTGCAATGTCTTTTTTGATTTTTCTTTATTTGCGGTTGGTAAGTGAGTTTTGAATTGTATCCTGATTTGCGTGAAGCCTCTTCATACGGAAGAATGGAATTATTGAAAACAGTTTCATTTACTGTCTTAGTGAATAATCGTAACTCAAAAGTGCGAGGAATCTCTTTTAATATATTAGGTGGTCTGAGTCAGATTGAACATACAAAAGTTGGTTATTAGATTTACAATATGGTTGATAAGAACTGTCAATCAGGTTCAATGTTACACCAAGATAATTGGCAAGTTTAATATTACATTGGATTGAGATAAGTAGGATGTTACTTTTAAAAATATGTGTAAAATGATTTTTGATTTTTTCCATTTGTTGGCCGCTTTTGTTTTCAAAAATAACAAGTCTGTCGTCACGATACAAGCCAAAATTATTTTTATCGTTGTTGAGAGAGCTGAAACAATATAAAAACACCAACTAGTTCTCACACTTCAGCTCAATCAAATGCTCCCATTGTGACATCAAACAATTCGCCTCTTTTTTTTATTGAAGCTTCATCGTTTTTAAAAATTAAAGATTTTCTTGCATGATATATTATTTTTTTATCGTCGTCATTTATAACAACATATTGTTCGGCGAAATTGATCGCATTGGTAAGAGTGTTTTCACTAATAGATGGGTAAAAATCATTTATATCATAAACTAGAAATTTGCAAAGGTGTTTATTTTTGATTTTTGTAAACCAATCTATAACAAATTGGGTGCTTTGCCATTGATTCAAGCGTAGTTTATTTTTTAATTCGTGAATAATTTTAAATAAAATGACTTTACTAATTCTTCCTATTTCGTTTTTCAAGGGATTCAAATAGCGAACTGAAGAGTTGTTAATAAAATTATCCTTATGGTCTTTGAATGTAAAAAAACAGGCGGTAGATACGTTTATCTCATTATTGTTATACGCTTCATGGTGGATTAAAAGGTTTTTGCCTTCCTTATTTATATGATCTTTTAATTCTGGCATCAATTTTTTGTAGGTAAAAGTAATTGTGTTTGTTAACAGTTTGTTGCATTCATCTTTAGATAATTTATACAAATTAGATGTTTTGTCTTCCTTTATTAATTTTTCATGCGACGTACGTATAGATTTTTAACCTTTTTGCATATTATTTTAAAACTTGCAGTTTACGTTGCAAAATTTTATTGATTTAATTAAGTTTATAAGGTATTTTTCGAAAGAAAGCATTTCATTTATTTGTAGTGGGGATTTGATGATTTGATTCCGTAGTCTGTGCAATTTGAATAATTTCTTGGGTAGTCATTTATGAAAAAGAACGTCTTCCATCTTATTTTTTTTACGAGCATTTCTGTTTTGTTTTGGTGTTTTAATTTATATTCTTTTTCAGATGGAATCGGTATATTTTTGATTAAATATTTCAAGTTTATTATTTCCATTTTGTTGACGACTTGAGAAGAATGCTCAACTTGTAGGAGCAAATTTATACAAAATAGATAATGTATTATTATGGTATAATAGTATTAATATTACGAAAACTCATGTACGTTTAAGAGTGCTAGATATTATTAAATAATAGAGCAATATTTATTTTAATTATTTATTTATATAAAATGAATAAAAACAACTTTTAATGGAACTCTAAGTTTCATGCCTTTCTGCAATCATCAGTCATTGTGTATTTCGTCACTTAAAACCCGTTTAAAAGTTACAAATTAAAATTACGGTGTAACGAGTTCTGACGTTACAGAAACAAAACAAAACAAAAACAAAAAGACGTAAAAGGCTTTAGTCCCAGGTGTCGAACAAGGATAGTTAAAAGTTTTTTGAATGCCGGCACTTTGATACTACTTCATATCTTTTCTTTAGTAAGTTTTCTCCTTTAGATGACAATATATGAAATTTCTCGCGGAGACAAAGTTTGCGAACTTTAGATAACATCAAAAACGTAAAATTGTATGATACAACTCTCCGTTTAGCAAAATTGTTGAAGCTAAAATTGGAAATTGCTTCTTAGCTTTAATTGATCAACACTTTCCAGTAGGACAGAGGCTTCATAAAATTTTTAATCGAAACTATATTAAAGTTAGCTATTGTTGCATGACTAATGTCAAGTCTTCAATAAATGCACATAACAATAAAATTGTACAAAGGGATGAATTTCTAACAATGTAGTATACCAAGCTACTGCAAGTTATGGAGATCTTCAATTCAAAGACAAAGTTTATTTTGGTATAAGTGAAACCACATTTAAATTAAGGTATGCTAATCATCTTAAATCATCTTAAATCTTTAATGTACCCAAATATAAAAATGACACTGAACTTCCCAAAGAAATATGGATGCTAAAATTGAAAAGTATAAAACCTGTTGTTACATCGAAATTAATAGCACGACGTAAGCCCTACAATCAAGCATCTAAAGTTTGCATCCTTTGTCATCGCAAGAAATTTCATATATTGTCATATAAAGGAGAAAACTTGATAAAGAAAAGAAATGAAATAGTATCAAAGTGCCGGCATTCAAGGAAGTTTGTACTATCCTTATTCGACACCGTGGGATAAAGCCTTTGACGTCTTTTTGTTTTTGTTTTGTACTGTTTTTGTAACGTCGGAACTTGTTCCACCGTAATTTTAATTTGTATTTTTTAAACGGTTCTTAAGTGACGAAGTATACAATGGCTGATGATTGCCGAAAGGCATGAAACTCAGAGTTCCATTAAAAGTTATTTTTATTCATTTTATATGAATAAATATATATATATATATATATATATATATATATATATATATATATATATATATATATATATATATATATATATATATATATATATATATATATATATATATAGAAAAGCGTGCAGTCATTTAAATTATTTGAGTAAAGCAAAGATCTTCTTTCCTGCAAAGGCTGCTCTTCAGATTAATAAACAAATAAATGTATTTGAAACCGTTAAACCCTTAGAAATGTACCATACAAAGAATATTGTTAAGACTTCCAAAAATAAAACTCGAAATGACAAAAAACTCTTTTTACTTTGCAGGAGGAAAACTTTGAAACGAGTTACTTTCAGACATTAGAATACGGTAGAACTAACATTATTTAAAAAAAGAAAACTAAACAACTACTTTTTCTAAAGCAGTATTTTACTAATTATAACTTTTTATAACTTTTGTTGTTTTTAGATAATTACAATTTCTGTTTTAAGTTTTAGTTTTTAAATAGGACACATGTTGATAACAGTTTTTATAACTAAAAGTGTATACCCTGTAAAAATATCATTTTAATAAATAATAAATATACAGACAAGAGACAAAATTCCTCTGAAGTGAAAGTAGTAAAGCAATTGGAACACAATTTCATAGAAATTGTGAAATTGTAAACAAATTTATCATTTTTAAGTTAAGAAGACTTATAGAAGATAGCCATCTGGACTCTAAAATCATAAAAAAGGTAAAAAAAAAAAAAAGCATGGTTGACCGCTTGCAGATAAAAATTTCATATTTGGGAGCAACAATTGCAGTAGACATGTATAGAAAAGAAGAGTGAGCATAGGTGGTAAATTCAAAAGAGTGAAACAACTGACGATCTCTGAGTCTTGATTAAAAATGCAGAAAAATCAGAATACATCATCATTGTAAGTTTGAATAGCAATTCAGATTCGAGGACTCTGGAATTATTTGAATTACTCTGCAAATGTTAGAGATTCAGTAAGAGAAATAATACTGCTATATATTAAAAAAATGTAACGCCTTGGATATGTATACGTAGTTAAACTAACTGTAGTTAGTGCTTGTAAGTGGTACAATAGATTCGTCTCAACCAATTGCTTGGTAAGGAAAAACAAATTTACGTTTTTTGAGCTTTCGTAAACCCACAAGTAAAAATGTCAACCATTTTTTGTATTGTATTAACGGCAACATTTAATTTATTATCTGATACAATTTAATTTACCTATTAACTTTTAAGCTAGTTTTTTAGAATGCACATTCTATTGTCGAGTGAAATGACCTTTCCTTTCTATGCTACTTTTTTAACTCGCTTACTTCTAGCTTTTTAATCGTTTTACTTCAGTCTTCAAAAACCTCAAAAACTCCGTATAGATAGCTTAATTTGCATTCTGCGGACCGTAAGTCGCTCCATATGGTACTTACTTGGGCGATGATAAGCTACATTACCGTAATTCAAAACGGTGTTGTATATTCGGTTTTTAAACCCATTTCATTACTCTTTTTTTTTTTTTAAGTTCTGTTCTAATTTATTTAAGAGTCTTAGGTATTCTTACTTCAAAACAATTTTTATGCATATTTAGCATATAAATATTATTTGAATCAGTTATATTTTTCTAATATTTATTTATTTGCAAATATTATATGAATCAAATATATTTTTTTTAAATTTGTTTATTTATAAAATATCATGCGTTTTCACACCTTATACAGTTAAATCTCCTTACGCAATAATTTTGTCATAAAAATAACAGACATTTGATAGTTCAGGTTGCGTAAAAATGTCATGTTGTACAAAAAAGTAAATTTCTAACAAACAAAAAAATAGCAGAAATTTGTAACAAAACCGTAACGTATTATCATCATTGTTTTGCGGTAGACATGGGGAAGGTTGTACTAGATTAGATGATACTAGTAGCAGAGTGAACGGAATAATGCTTAACCTGAACCAGGTTTGACTACTAATCTGCTTTTTGAAGCAGTACTTTACTCAAGAGCTTTTAAATATAGATTAAGAAAAACATAATCTGATGGAAAACTGGAAATTAAAGTGAGGTTCCTGTTTTATGGTTATAGTCATGGTTAGACACACCACACTAGAAGTTCAAATAGATCAGAAACATACATCAAGTAACTTACAAATATGTTAAAACCATGCTCAAATTAAAAAAAGTACAAACGTGCAAATTTAAGACTGCATCAGTAATATTGTTATTGCGACAGCGTTAATTATTGCACTCTCATAATCTTTATTCGTTCAAATATTTTATTAATAAAATTTGCTTGCGCAAACTTTGATGTTGCTGCTTCCTAATAAAAAATTTTAGTGCGCAAGAGACTAAAACTCCAAAACAGAAGAAAATTTTTTTTCAAGTTTTAGTCTATTTACAACTTGGAAAGTCAAGTAGAAAGGTCTATAAAAAAAAGGGAGAATAATAGGCGATTAGTGCATAATGAAGCTGGAAGACGTCCAAAATCATATTTTTCTTCAAAAAGCATAATTTATATGTTTTTGAGGTTTATAAGGTTAAAAAAAAACGTTTTTAGTTAAAAAATATTTTAGATTGTTTGAGGTTAAAGATAACGTTTAGCGTTCTTTAGGTAAAAGATACGATAGCGTTCTTTAGGATGAATTAAAATATGATTTCGAATAGTTGATAAAACACAGACCTGGAACCATATAGTTAGTATTTGTATTCGTATCAAAAGTTATGACTTTTGGGTCTGCGTTTTACTAAAACTATCAAATTTTACTCTAAATCATCCGAAAGAACGTCAACCTAATATTACACATAATTAATCTGACTGGTTTGTTATTAACTCGATGAATATAAGGGATGTAAGTAAGTATGTGTCAATTTGATTATAATTTCTTAAATTTAAAGGAGTTCTAAATCTGCAAAAAAATAAATAATAATAAAAATCTTTTACTACGAATATTGTAATTATTTTCTACTCTTTCCCGGAATGCTTGGGAAAATGACGAAAATGTTACTATTAAACAAGAATAAGTTTTAACCAGAAATAATAAAACTTTTATTATTTTCCTAATAAACTCACTTTTTATCAAGTTGAACTTTTCCAAATTTAATATTTGATTAAATTTTGGCATTGAATTTCCTCTTAAAGTACATTGCGAGAAGTGAAAAAACGACAAAAGTATAAATCTGTTAATAATATAATTTGGTATTCAAAATTAAGATATTATACATGCGTTTATGAATTTATGGTTTTTCAGAAGAGGAAATTCATTTTTGTTTGTAAAATTAAAATTAGATAACTCTGACGAAACTGAACTAGTAAAATTTTTACGACATTTCACTAACTATATATTGCTGCGTTGTACAATGAAATTACTAAGATATGTCTTTATGTGTCGTAGCATTTTAGGTTGCTACAGCATAACAACAAATTTGTAGACAGTCAATTTCTACATATTGCAGCTTTGTAACTAACAATATTGTTACGATATATAACTACAGATCATAGGAATGTAGCTAACTACAACATATCAACAAATCTAAAGCTAGTTGTTGCCTACCTATAATAGCTTTTTAACTAGCAATGTTATTACAATTTAACAGTATCTTCATATTATACTTTTATTGTTAGCTATTCCATAACGATAGCCTTACAGCTAATAGGAGGATATAGCCATCTATTGCTGTAGTGATATTTATGTACATACCGCGGGTTTTTTGTTAGCGTTTTTAAAACAATTTGTTGATAGCTACATTTAGTAGTTTCTTAGCTTGCATAAAAACAACTATACATCTTAAGTTAGTCGATACTGCCAGCTAATACGCTGTGATGTTTGTGGCACAGATTTTTAGTTAGCTATTTATTATTATTATATTATTGTAGCTAACTAAAACATGTCGACAATTCTTTGACTATTTGATACCTACGTATCGTAGCGTTATAATTTTCAACATTAGATTAAACTAGCCGCCTGTGACTATAGTAAATAAATAATATATAATAATAGTATTGTATATGGATAAATATGAATATATAATATAATGCGAACTTTTTTAGCTATTTGTGGCATTGCATTGCTGCCTTTATTGATAAGAATATTGCTAGCCGATTTCTTACTGGGGATGCTTTATCAGATCCAAACTTTAGACTAAAAAAATAACTCTTTTTACAACTTCTTCTTAAAAGAAATATTTACTTCTTCTTAAGAAGAAGATATATTTACCTCTTCTTCTTAAAAAGAATTATTTCTTTCTCTTCTTAAGTAGGAATAGGTAATAAGAATATGTATAAATTTTATCGTAAAGTGACTAATAATCTTCAACAGTTTAAACTTTAATGCAAATGTGTCAAAATATTAAATAATTAATATTGTAAATAAATGATAGATTTTGGAAAAATATTATTCAAAACTATAAACCAATTTTTATCAGCACCGTAGTGTTGTAAAGTCCAAATTTTTTAGCAAAGAAAATCAACAAGGTAACTTGACATTAGAAATAAAGAGGCAAATTCGGGCGCCTAATGTGTTCAGTAAGTTATTTAAATTTCTTTTAATAGCTTATAATAGTCATAAAATTATAAAGGGAGTGTATGTACTTGTAAGCAAATGGCTTTTAAATTTCTAAAATAATACTAAAATTTAGTAATTTATGTGGTTTTTAAATTTTAAATTATCGAATAACAAAATTTAAAAACATGCGTTAATATTTTGGATCCTTGCTCGTTAAACTTTTTTTAAATTAAATTTTTTTTTTGGAAAACCTATTGGACGGTTGAGGTCTTCCTAGACTTTAATTTTTTAGTCTTAATTTGTTCCAAGCTCAGAGCGTTGCCATTTTTCGCTTAACAATCTTATATGACATAAATATAAAAATACAAAAATTTTGATTTCTTTTTTTCTTTCTTTAAACTTTATAACAGTATAAGTAATATAATACCTTGAGCATTAGCAACCACGCATAGTAAGAATGCAAGTAGAATCTTCATCTATTTGAAAAACAATTCTATTAATAATTTTTTTTTAAAAAGTAACAATAAAGAACAATAATATATTGTTTTACGCAATAGTAAAATAGAGTACATGTATATGCAAAATGTATAGTATCAGGGTTAAGCTCGGTAAATGGTAACTTGATGTATTCACCAGTAAATTTACTGGTAAACTATTAGTATTGTAACCAATCTATCCGATGATCAAGCTTGCAAATATGGTCAATATAATGCTCCATAATGTTGTTGATTGCTGTATTAAAAATTTACCGGTGAATAAGTTAACTTATCCTTTACCATAATTACCAGTTTTACCGGGCTCAATCCTTCATAGTATGTTGGAAAAATACAACATATTATAATGTGTTAAAGCATTTATTGTGTTGCGAATGCATGTATTGTTTCATTTATGCATGCATTACCTTGCAAGTTGTTGATAGACAATTCTCACGTTGTAAAAATATTTATATAGGTATGTTTTTTACCATACATAGTAAAATTTTTATCTAAAACATGTTTAATACAACATTTTTGTTCTTTAAAATACTTTACTAACACTTATAAATGTCACAAAAATACTAATTAAGCAGAATTTTTATTAAACTTTTACAAAACCTCTTATGTTATGTTTATATAAATATTTATTATAATATAACATATAAATAAATTAACCAAAATTAAATGCAGTTTTATTTTAATTTAATTTTGATTTAAATGTTTTCTTACAATCTTCAATCTTTAAGTTTTCAATCTTTATCTTTAATCTTCAAGTTTTTCATTTACTTTTTAGTTTAATAGACTTTTAATAGCACCTATTTTTAATTCTTTCTTTTCAAAAAAAACCTGAAGTTGGTGGTACTGCCCACTAATTAAGAACTATGAATGAAAAATATTACAAGCTAGAGGTGCAGTTATTATCAAAAATCTTTTTCGGACGGGAAAATAAAATTTGTTACTATGATGTGGTACTAATACTCGGCCTTATTTCCACTGATTCAATCAATGCATTTTTTAATTGAAGAAAATTTACTAAAATAGTTGGTACCTAATTGTTTGATTTATAAGGAATATAATACAACGCGATACCAAAATCATTATTCACAGCCAAAATGCGTCTTAATAAATATTTCTTAAACCTATGCAAACAATATGCCCGAAACACATCATAACACAGACAGAACCTATTTAACTTTGATGTAACAATAAAATAATGCCTCAACCATTTAAAATAGGCTTTATTTATAATTAAAAGTTTAAAAAGATCTCTACACAATAAGAGATTCTACTCGTTTTGGAAATCCCTACACAATAAGAGATCCTACTCGCTTGGGAAATTCCTACACAATAAGAGATCCAACTCGTTTTGAAAATCCCTACACAATGAAATGAAGACTTAGATAAAATAAACGAGTTGTTTACAAGTAAGTGACTTTTATTAAATGTAGGAAAACTAAATTTACTCAATCATTTTACCCATATAAAAGTTACTTAAATGGTATTGACCGTAAACATTCTCGAAGTTTTTTAAAATGGAAAACATTCTTGGCACTTTCATAAAAATTTATTGAAAGTAAAACCTGCAAATAAATTTATCGTAAACCGAAAGATGCTTTTAGGACAATATGAGAGGTAAACAGAAATAATTTTGCGAACCTCTCATATGTGAGCTATAATCTTGTTTTGAATATTTGTATGTTATTAATAATATCCACCAAATCCAACTATTTAAATCAAATCAAAACGCTAGTCAACTCTAATAAAATTTTAAAACTACTTTAATAATGTTCCTTCAATTCACCTTTAAAAATTTTAAAATGTTATTTCAAATTTTTACTAAATTTAATAATGCAGAACTCTTTTTTGAAAAAATTTTCAGAGTTTAAAATATAAAACAAAGTTTAGTCTTGAACGGCAATTTTGACAGTTTTCAGGCAGTACCAAAACAGGATCATCTTAACATGGGCTTTAAGTTGTTAGATTTCAAATATCTTATTTAAAAATAATTTAAAAAGCTCAAATTAAATTAAATTTTTAAAAATGCCTTACTTATATATATAAAAAAATGGATTTGTCCAATAGCGAAAATGTAATTTTTTTCGTAAATTTTGTTGAAAATGGAGATGTTTAACAAAAGTTCGTAAGGTTTTTTATAATTTTTTTTTGACTAAAAACCAATATTGTTTTTAAAATCATATTTTCATATAATATAATATATTCCTGAAAAGACTTTGATTTTCATAAGGACCCGTCGAAATTGTTTAATCCCACTCCAGAGATTAAACAATTTTGACGATTTTAATGAGTTTTATGAGTGTAAATTAGAGTATTATAAGCCCTTGAGCAAAAATTTGAAATATAATCAAAAATATTTCTTCTAAAAATTGCAACAATTACCTTGCAGAGCCGTTGTTTTGAAGTAAGTTTCTGTTTTGATCGCGTTTTCGACTTGTTTCTTAATTTTCGATTGCTTACCGATCGCAAGTTATTTAAGGAACTGATTGAAAAAAAACATGAGCGGAACGATTAAATATGAGAAATGATTGACGCTCAACAGATTATAATGAATTAAAAATAAAATAGCAAATTTAAGTCTTTAAATTCTAAATAATGTTTCAGACACTTTGGTATTTATTTTTTAAGTTGATTATTAAGAAAAAAGAGAAAAAAAAGTTAATTGGATGTAAAGGTTTTTTCTTTGATAAATTCTTTTTTATAAAAAGTAATCTTTAATCAAAAGTTTATGTATTTAACCGTTATTTATGAGAATTATATTATTAAAAGTGGGTGATCGTATTGCCCATGCAAGCAAAGAAAAAGAAAAACCTAAAATACAGGAAGACATAGGTGACGAAAATACCAGCATATTAATAACAAGCAACAAAAACTAACGTTTTAATTTTTGAAATGGGATCTAACTTTTTGTTTGTAAAATCTCTATAAACCTTATTTCTGTTCTCTTGACTGTTAAGGTCAAAAAGTTGTTCAATAAATCAATGTTTATTTTAAACCTCCTCTAACTCCTTTAATCATCATCCACCTCATGTTTTTTTCTTTAAAAATAGTTTTAAAGTTGTTTATTTGCGCCTTTAAAGGTCTTAATTTTTAGAAATAATTATTCACAACAATTGTAAATTCAAACTGTTTATCACATTTGTCACACTTATAATACAAAAATGTAAAATAAATACTGATAATAAAAAGAAATTTCAACCAAATGCTTTTTTTGTTTTTGTTTTTTTTTCGGATTTGTTTTTAAATTTACTGCAAGATTTCTATACAGCTCAATCTTCTTCAATACTTTTTTCCTTGTTCAACCGTAAAATAGTGCTTTGTTCTCTTCGTTATGTACTAAATTTGCCAAATCTAGCACTTGTTAAACTGCGATTTTCAAATTCAAAAAATTTTCAAATTTAAAACAATCATCAACCATAAAGCAATCATCAACCATGAAACAATCATCAACCAAGTTCAGTTTTTCACATATTCTGCAAAAATTTTTACAATTCTTTGTGCAAATAAATTTGTTAAACTATTTATTATGTAAAAATTAATTTTTAAAAATTAGACAAAATGTATATTTAAAAATACAACTTTTGTCCTATAAAAATTATTTGTTAATATGCAACAAAAAAAATATTTTTATTATTAATAATTATATAATATTAATATATAATGTAAAATTTACACATTTTTCTGTTTATTAAACTATATTATTTTTCTCTTTGTATTGACATTTTTTCTATTTTAATTAAAACTACAAAAATTCAGTCGATATTTTTTTTTTGCTTTATTTATATATATATATGTACGTATATAACTAAATATATATATATATATATATGTATATACATATATATATATATATATATATATATATATATATATATATATATATATATATATATATATATATATATATATATATACACATATACATATATATATATATATATATATATATATATATATATATATATATATATATATATATATATATATATATATATATATATATTCATCACGGCATTGTCAGGTGTTGTGTGTTAAAAATTTATTTGAGACAATAATAATTATATTATTTTAAATAGCGCTTATTATAAATATAATTTTCAGATAAATGTCAACTATTATAATTTTAACTATTGCATTTTATCTTATAATTTGTAAGCGCCAGTTGAGTTGAACAACAATCTCATTAAATTATCATGAGACTTATTCAATTAAAATTGTTCAAGTAAGATTGCAAAGTAGGATTATTTAAGTAAGATTGTCTATTAACACAAATTAAATCAGGATGGATTAATAACTAACACAATTAAATTTAAAAACCAAATAATCAAATAAAAAGCAAACAAAAGAAATAAAAAACCAACAAACGTGTAAATAACGTATTACTTCTATATTTATTTAATTCGTCAATATGGACTAATATTTCTCGATAACATTCTACAATGTTATTGTTAAAGTTATAATCTATATATTTCTTTGAAATCTGAATGGAGCAAGTAGAAATAACAAAAGGCAAAATATATACGTGAAGTATAAAAAGATTAAATAATTAAATAAATTACAGTATGCATTCTTATAAAAAGTGTTATGTTAAAAATAAAAACATAAAAAAATAATATATACGATAAACTGAAATTCATAAAGCTTTTACATTTCGGTCACAAAGAATAATAATTTATTAATAGCACCGCCTTGTACCAATAAAAAAATTCATGGATTCCAATATCTGTTTTATACTATTTTGAATGTTTTGATTTCAAATTTGAAGTATAATCATGCTAATCACTCAAAGTTTGAAGTCTTTTATGTGTTTCTAATCACGCATTACTTTTATGAAAAATTGTAATTTGGTTTTGGATTTTTGAGAATTTACTTGTTTTACTGAAATATTTGGAAATATTTTTTTACTATAGTAAACTTCACAGTACTCAAATAAATTGTAATAAACAGTTAAAATGACATGGTTATAAACATTTACTCTCAATAAACTGTATAAACAGTTACAATTCTTACTAACAGTTTCCATGAACACCAGACGTGTTTGGTGTAATATTTTCCGCAAAAATCAGCTGGAATTGCTAGAGACCATTTTCCTTTGTAACTTTTTCTTCCATTACAGTAATGATTTGGTGAAATCACTATCCGTGTATATATAACTTACACTATCCTTATTGTCAGGGGAATAACTAACAAATTATATTATAATTTGTTAGTTATTTGTTTTTTACTCTTACTTTTAAAACCTCATTTCATTGAAATATATAATTTTTTCAGTCTCCTGTAAAATTTTGCTTTTTACACATGTGAGATATTACCTGGCCAACGACGATGTGTAACATATGAAATTGGAGCTTCAGGAACATTTTACATTTAAGAGCCTCATATAAGTGGAGCAGTTGTTAAATGAGATGCATGTAGTTGGGAGGACAATAGTTGCCGAGAAATTATTTTCATACAGCTCGGAATCCTTTCCAAGCGGTCAGTTAAAAGTCATCTTCTATCTTCTCAACCTGATTACTATCCTTCAAAAATACTTTCCTTATTCTTGAAACTTTTGAACCAGTAATCTAAATTCTGCGCTTTTCTTCACAAGTTACCTAATAAGACCTAGTTTGATGTGTAGAGGTGGCAATGTCACATTTTGCCTTTCAATTAAAGGAAGGTAGCTCATATTGCTGGTACCAAGAGTACCCATCTCATGTCACAATCTTTTCTTCTATAAACAAAACAAAAGCAATATATTCTGGCATTGATCTTCATTGTGAGATGTATAATTATTATAATTCTAGGATAAAACCAATTTTTCTCTCTCCACAATCGCAATTCACATTTAACATACAACGCTACAAAAGTCTTTAAAGATGCAAGCTCTTAGAAGTCTCTCTCATCAGGTACCGCTCCACTAGCGGTATTGTTAAGAATAAAAAGAAGCCAGCTCTCATCTGTGATTAAGTACTCAATTTTAGTGTAAATTAAGTTAGATAACGGGTGATGCGGAAGTTATCGGACAAAATAAAAACGTCTATAACTTATTTATAAATAAAAAAACAAACTACTTTTATATTTATTTGAAACAAAGCATTTATCTTTTAATAAAAATATATTATTTTTTATATGAAAAAACATCACCATCTGCAATTGATCTCAATTTTGCTCTGACGCCATTCATATGCGACTGTAAAAAGTTTAAATCAATTTCTTGTAGTTTTAGTTTAATGCAATTAATCAAAACTTGCTCTGTTGAAGCTTGCCAATCTCCCTCGTAAACCTTCTGTGCCAAATGTCCCCAAAAACTTTCAATTGGTCGTGCTTGAGGCACATTTGGGGGATTGGATTCTTTATCAACGTAATAAATAAATTCGTCCATACAATTTAGAGAATCTTTAAAATAATGAGAACTTGCAAAATCTGCCCAAAATAAATAGTTAAAGTCCCCATGATACTTGTGAATAAATGGAAGAAGTCGCTTTTCTAAACATTTACTAATATAGATTGATGAATTGATCGCTACAGCCTTGGAAGTGCGAAACAATGACTTGGACATACCACGGTCAGATAGGGCTATCCACATTAATAATTGTTTTGGAAATTTCTCTTTTCCTATAAAACCAACACTTTCTGGGCATGTCTTTTTGTTGTTTGTGTAGTATCCAGAATTTTCAGGCATGTTGTCCCCGGCAAAACAAAAGTATTTTTCGTCATCGATGACTAGAAGCGATTTTGTGTTATAGAAATGGTTAACTAGTTTCCTGCTTCTTTTCTTTGCCTTTATTTGTTGTTCTATAGTGTATTTTGGAGTCTTTTCACGTTTTTTATATTTAATATTCATTTTTTTTAACTGACGAATAAATGTCGATTGATTTACACAGAATTTAGTACCTATTTTTCTCTGACTGACCCCTTTTCGATTGTTGACAAGTCTCGTTAATTCGGCTTTCTTTTCTCTAGTCCAGAATGTCAGACGACCAGGGTGCTTTCTATCAGAAAACGATTGAACAATTTCAAGTCTTTTTAGGTTATCATATATTGTACTTCGAGCAAATCCTTCCTTTTCAAATGATTTACGATTTATTTATTTTTTATATTAGGTTTATTTACAAAAAACATTTTTAGTCGCTTTCGAAAAGATTCTCGTTCAGCTGCATTTAACCTCATTTTAAATAATTGTGTTTCAAATAATAAAGTTTATATTTTATGGAACGTTTATGCCTACGCATAAAACCACAAAAACTAATTATTATGCTCAAATAATGAAATTAGGATTTGTCCGATAACTTCCGCATCACCCGTTATCTTACCAGGAGTTTCTAAGCTGAGATCTTTTTAGTTCAATTTAGTAAATGTAACTAACCTATTACAGCAATTTTGGTAGACCTGCCAAGATCAGGATTAGCCGAAGCCATAGTGACACTCTTAAGGGAAAGATACCAAGTATGGTTGTTAAGACTTTTTTATAAAGCACTACCGATATTATAATCCCAATTCTTTTGGATGATTTTAGCTGCTTTGTATGCTTCAAGGTCATTTCCTAGTGCAAGTTCAAGTTTGCTGGATTTCAAAAATGGAGAAGAAAAGTATAGGACAACAAAAGAGTTAGCCTTAGAGACCAGAGTCTTTTGATCATTACTTAATAAATTAATAATTGGAGTTGTTCAATTATTAACTTCCTGAGTTCAGTAAGTCCCAGGTAAATGCCTTCACACATAAACCTGGCATTATGGTTAACACCTAGTTGGTACCCATCAAACTAAACAGTTATCTTGTATTGCATGAATCTATTAACCCTGAGGGAATTAATTTACAAAAAATATCTGATGAAATGACTATTAGGTGGCAATTTCTTGCTAGGTAGACAGCCCGGTGGAGTTTTAAAGAGGTAGACAGGCCTTCTTATATTGTAATTGGTCAGCGTTACAGCTCCTTTTTTATCTTTGTTTTTTCCCTTTTTCTAATATATTCAAAAACTTGAACAAAATATTAATTAAAATATTTAGAACAAAAAAATAATCAACTTTCCTTTGTGTGTATTGACTATTTATATTGTAAGAACTAAATAGCAAACAGAGGTAAGGGTGGGCAGTCCTTCAAAATGTTTTTTACTTCCAAAACTATTTTTTGTTTTTCTTTGATCAACAATATATATGGTCTTAAATTATTTTACGTATCACCTTATTTTGGAACCTTTTTAACAAAATAAACTTATTGCATCAAACTTTAATAACTGTTGAAATAAAGTTTACTGCTAAAATAAAGTTTTTGTAGCAAGCATAGCTAACATGATAGTTTTGTACGATAGTGCATAGTTGCACTGTTAGTAACTTAAGATAACTGTCAAGACAGTTCCTGAGAAAACCGCGGTATTCCTGTGAAGGATTATGACTATGGGATTTCAAAAATGAAAAAGTTTAAATCATTCTGCTTACTTCCGATAAAAATAAAATTAGTTTTAAAAATTTCTTTAATTGCACTTATAAGTGAAAACTTTTCCGATCATTAACATTCAAGAAAATTTGCTGCCGTAGTTTCTTCCTGTTGTAAAAACAAATTGCATTTTCGACTTGAAAAAAAAAATTGATGCTATTCGGACAGGGCCGGCGCCAGTAAGTGTATTTGGGAGGGATAGGAGCAAAAACGGTCTTGGCACATTTTTGCCGACTTAAAAAACAATTCCTTTAATGCAAAATTTTTCATGCCAAAGACCTTGCCCGAACTAAAAATTACTGCTCTGAATTTATAGCGAACAAAAAACAGAAGCAATACACCATTGCTTTATTTCTTATAGGGGAAAATACAGACGCCCAATAAGTCTTTCAAAGTATGAAAAAATGCATGTAATGTGCCTTGTTGATTTCAACGCAAGAATTCAGTTTGATTAAAGAAAACTTAAACCAAACTGAAATCTTGTGTTGTACTCTTAGTATGTAAGGCCATATTTTATTTACTTTATCTAAATGGGAAAATGAAAGTGCAAGTGGTCTAAAAATTTACTGTTGAGGTTTTTAAATTTTACTGGGAATATTGTGTTGTCGTCAATATATGATTTTTTGTTGTTGTAATGTCTTGCCAACTTATTTGCGGTGTTTCTATTTGTATTGTGAATATACTAATCGCTAACTGCTTCATGAATAAAACAAAATAAACAGCAAACACACGTCAAACACAATGAGCTGCTACTATCTTTCAACGTTATAGTCAAATTAAGATTTAGTTCATTTATCCCGAAAATATATCAATTCATAGAAATTCTTCAATAACACCCATTGGGCACGGGACCTAAAAAAGACATTTGTAAGTCCCGTGCCCACTGGGTATTTATTTTAAATATGAAAAAAAAATTGACTTAGACCACTTTAGCTTTAATCCACCAAAATAATAAAATGTCATAAGAAGATTAGTAAATGTTCAATATTTTAATATACAAATATTTCAAAATTAATGAAATATTTGAGAGTATTTAAGTACACTTAAAAATATTTCATAAAATTTAAATAGTTTTAGAAATATGTAAACAAATTACTAATGAAACTGGCACAGCTATTTTAAATAAATATCATGTCTTTAATAAATTAATTATTGCTCATGAGCTTAAGAAGTTTTTAAATGAAAAATTTTTTTAAGCTTATTATAATTTAAACATATCGTAAAGTGATTAAATTGAATTTAATTAATTATCACAGAATTACATTTTTTTGTCTATCAAAATACACATCTGTCTGGTACTTGTTTCAAATTTTTAACCCGTTACATTTGAGCTGTTTGAACGCATTTCTTTTAAATGCGACAGTTAACAGAAACGCGTTCAAATACAATAGGCGTCATTTAATTAACAGACGTTTGCAGTTAACTTTTGATGTGATCAAGTGAGATAAAGATTGTATTAAAAGATGTTTAAGAACATTTAACGCATTTTTAAAAAGCAATAATATACACGCTCTTAATTGTTATAAATTAGAAGAGTGTAAAGTATATGTGATTAAATGTATTTTACTATTTTGTTAAAAAATATTCTACATATTCTATACCCTTGTATAACTCTTGTATACAAAAAGTTGAATACATGAAGATAAAATCTATTTTACAAAAAGTCTTTAAATTATCTGAACTCTACTAAAATAAATATCAAATTCAAATACCAAAAAAAAAAGAAAAACGAATTTGTGAATCAAAAAAGTTTTAATTTTAGTCAAAAATAAGAAACTTAAACTATTGAGAGATTGTAAAATCTTATTGCATGGAGTAGCGATTGCAAACAAAGTTCAATCTATTAATGAAAGTTACTTTTACTTACAATTTTACTACAAACTCTAACTGCAATTTTTATACTTGAATATATTCACATTTTTACGAAAATGATGGTGAAATCGAGGACATATAAGTAGATGCATTATTATAGATCAAAGGTGTTGCCAATTACATAAATTCTACGCAAGTTTTAATTTTCGACATCTGTTTTTTTTAAATAACTACACACAAAAAAACCCGACATTTGACCGACACTTTTGCTTTGATTAACTTCTGTCGGTAAAAATGCTATATGACTACATACTAATATGAAAATTGTAAAGTAAAAATAATTTGCTACGTGTTGCAGGTCATATCATGGATCATTTAGGGATTGAACTAGAGGTTGTTTGCAATTGCTACTCGATGCAATAGGATTTCACAATCTCTTAAAAATTTAAGTTTCTCATTTTTGACTGAAATTAAAACTTTTTTTGTCTCGCAACTTCGTTTTGCTATTTGTTGGTAATCGAATTTGGTAATTTAAGTTTATTTAAAAGCTTTATGTAAAATAGTATTGTTATAAGCTACTTATACAGTATACAAGAGTTATACAAGGGTTAAGGAATATATAGAATAGTTTTTAACAAAATAGTAAAATATATTTAATTACAAATACTTTACGTCAAAATTTTTTTTGTTTTTTTGTTTTTTATTTCATTTGGATAAATGAGATAGTCATCGTTTTGATGTATAATTCAATAAAAAGAAATTAAATTTCGACGCGACGTTTTGCAGATATCTTTGCATTTAAACAACGCGTTTAAAGCCCGTACATCTTCAATGAGATTAAAGATATAAAATTAAAAATTAAAATTAATTTATGTGTCTCAGAATATATTCATATCAAGATTACAAGAGAGTTTTTTCAATAGTTTCATTTTTAATTGCTTAATGTAAATTTTTTTTTTTTTTTTGTATTACGTGTCAAGTACATGATATATGAAAACACGATTGGCTTCGATGTTAAATTATCATGAAAAACTTGTCCTGCTATCTCTAACTTCTCAAATCAGACATTTATACATAATGTTACCAACACAATAGATTTTCAGGTGTCCACTGCAATAAACCCTTGTTTAAGATTCGCGATGCTCTGTAATAAGATATAGACTTCTGGGAGTAACTTGATAACCACAACAACAATAACAATAAAAAGATACAAAATATCATTTTAATGACGTCACACCAAATACTTATGTTTTCAAAACACCTACCCAGAACGTCTTTTTTTTTCCAGATTTATCTTCAACAAACCACCCTTCGCCCTCTAGTAACGTAATTTTTAAAAAAAAAAAAGAGGAAGTAAAATAATTTATAAACATTTAAAAGTTCAAAAATGACTTTAAAATGCAGCCTTATAAAAAATTGCATAGACCATGCTGCTTAGGGTTTGAGCCATAAAAATAGCACTTAAGTGCCATAGTTTAGGGCTCAAACCCTAGTTTTAATTTTAAAATAAAATTTATTTAGTAAACAAAATTTTTGACAATTTAGTTAAATTTTAAAAAGTTTTTCTTTTTTTTCTTCTTTTTTTTTCAGGCGTAAAAACATTATGCATCCACTAACAAGCACATTTGCATAAACCTCAAACTGAGAAAAAAAAAACTAATAATATTTTATATACTATAATACGATATAAAAATTATAATAATTATTATTATTTCAACATAAATATATTTCTAGAAATCTTTTTACCATCCACACTGGGTCGCAGGGTGGCCAAAAATCAAACAAATTTTGGTATCGGTTTGGATTAAACTACCCTGATTAAAAACTAACACAATAGATAAGAAAATCCTAAATTATTATTCTCGTTTGATTTGTAGTTTTATAGATAATGGTATTTAAAGTTACAAATTTGTATCTTCAAAAATTTTTGCCTCATTGAAGGTGTTATTTTGATACGTTTCGCTAAGGTGGTATAACCAGATAAAGATATATTGTTTGAAAGTTAATTAAAACTAATTTCAATGACAATAAAAAAAAAATTTAATAAATTATATAAAATTTTTTAAATCAACCATTTGTTAAAAAAATATTGTTGCAAAAACATTAAAGTTCAATTTTGACGGAGCCGAAAAAAAACCCGTTCAAAATATATCTTCCATTTTTAAGTTCAATACGTCCTTAATAAACTGTACAACATAAAAAAAAAGATGCCCCGAAAAAGGATATGCAGATTTGAAAATGTCTCGTTATACTGAAAATGCAAATTTGTAAACTTTTAACCCAGTCAACAAGGCCCTGAGACAACTCCCTTTAGGATAAATAAAACAATGTCTTTAAAATTGAACGGCAAACAGTGTTACAGAGCACTATGTTAAAAAAAAAATTGAAAAGACAAAAAACAAATTATTATAAACATAATAAATGTTATGATTGTAAATGGGATGACAGGAGTAGTGACGAAAAAGGAACTACGGAATAGTGTCGAATATATTAAAAAGGCCAAATGTCGCAAAAAGAGGAATATCGTCGCAAATGAATTTAATGAATAGTGTCGGCAGTTGGCTATTTCAGTATAGCATCATATATGTTATCTAAACACGCATTTATAATTATTATTTTTGTTTTTTTTGTTTTTGACATTATTCATTAACAACATTATTCCTTTTTTATTTCCATAAATCCTTTACGTCATTATTTCTTTTTCTATTTTCGACACTATTCATTAAATTCATTTGCGACACTACTCCTTTTTTGTTTTGTTTTTGATGCTATTCTGAGTTTACTATTTGCGACACCATTCCTTTTTTTTGTTTTTTTGTATTCATTAAACTCCTTTGCGACATTATTCCTTTTTCTATTTTCGGCACTATTCATTCAATTCACTTGCGACATTCCTCATTCTTTTATTCGACATTTAATAATGCGACAATTTGCAACACTATTTCTTTTTCACATTTTCGATAATCAAATGTGCGACGATAAAAATTTCCGACAATCAAAATTTTGCAACACTATTCCGCCACACCTTGTAAATGACAATGGCGAACATAGTACAAAATGGCTATAACACAATAAACCTTAATAACTGGTTTTGTAATGTGACCAGTAAACAAAACAATTTTTACCTTGACGTAGAATTATAGTTTCTCCTTAACTCCTAACTAAATGATTAATACAGTAAGTTTCACATCATATTAACTTACTTTAAACTCATGTTTCAACAGTATTTAAACTAATAACGACAGTAGACAAAGAAATAAGAAAGAAAACTACAATATAAAAATAAAATATTTGAACTTTAAAAAAAAGTACCATTAAAAAAAAAACTATAATATTTCTTTAATCAATAAGTTCTGATATTAGTCTTGAATATTATTCGTAGAAACTTCAAATAGGTTCATAAAATATTCAAAAATTTATCAGTCGTGATATAGTAGAATATCTGAAAATATATTTAGAAATGAAAAGAAGAGTATAACAAAAAGAAGATAGGCGCCTATAAAAGAAGATAGTTGCTATATAATAAAAAAAGATGTCTTTTGAACGTTCAAAAGACGTTCGAAACATTTGAAAGACGTCTTTTTTTGTCCCGTGATCATAGGGTATTTATGTTCAATAAACAAGATAAGTGTTATTTTTTTATATTTTAATTAAAATACAAAAAAATAACACCTATGTTTTTTGGTTGATGATGCTGATAGACTAACTAAAGAAATCGAAAGAAAAAATAAAGATTAATCAATTCCAGAATTAATATTTAGATACTAATTATATCAAAGTTTATACTTAGCTTTTGTTCCAAAGTGTCTTAGGAAAAAAAAATTATTAGACCTAAACAACGCTTGGCACTAAATGCTCTCAAGAAGAACCACAACTTTAAATAACACTACTTTACTGGGAAGGATAACAATAGTGTTCTACACACTGCCAAATAACAATAAGTAAATATTGCCCTATAAATTGCCGTGCAACATGGAAACAGCAGAATATAACGATATATGAATTATAAATACAGCGGTGGCCAAAAATTTAAGACCACTCATTTTTTTTCAAAATTTATTTTTAACCTTAGTATGATTTAATTTTGGAAAAAGGTATCAAAAAAAGAAAAACATTTTTAGAAAGAATTTTTATTGTATTTTATATTTATTATAAAAGAATTTATAATTTTTTTACAAAATAATGTAATAAAATTAAAAAACTGACTAGTAAAAAATATAAATGGGAAAAAAATTGGACAAAATTTTAAGACCAGTTACAAAAATATTTCAAATAGCAATAAAAAAATAATTTAGAAGCGTGTTGTTCCTCCATTTGTTTTCAAGCACTCTTATACTCGTTCTGGCATTGAATTCATTAAAGTTTTGATTACTTCATCAGGCACATTTTTCAAACGATGAGAGATAGAAGATTTCAAATCTTCTAAATTGTAAAGTTGTTCTTTACCAAGCTTGTGATCAAGCCACGACCATAAATTCTCTATTGGATTCAAGTCTGGACTATTGGCAGGCCATGGAAGCACTTGAATTTTATTAGAATTGAAGCAATCGCTAACAAAATACGCTTTATGACACGGCGCATTATCTTGCTGGAAAATAAATCCATCTTGCAACTGTCATCAATCAATGCTAGGAAGAAGCAAGTTTTCCAAAATTTCGATATACCTTTGTTTGTTGAGTCTACCATCGAATAAATGAAAAACGCCAACTCCACAGGCACTCATACAAGCCCAAAGGCCTATTGAACCACTGCCTTGTTTTGTCCGTTTCAAATTGCATGATTCATCGAACTGTTTGCTTGGAATTCTACGCAACATTACGCAACCTTTTCTGTTGTCTGCATCAACGTTCATTTCATCACTAAAGACCACACGGCTCCACTGATCTGTTGACCAATTTTTGTGTAGTTTGCACCACTCTTTCCTGGCAAATTTTCGTTTTTTATTTAAGCGTGGTTTTTTTGCTGCAGCACGCTATAAATAATTTAAATTGTGGAGGACTCTTCGCACAGTTCTAGGGCTTGCTTTCAGACCATTTGACAGTGTCCATTTCGTAGATAAGTCTGTAGATGATGCTTGTCTGTTTTCTTTCATTAATCTCACTAACGAGCGAACATCACGGTCATTTGAAACTTTATTGCGCCCAGTCCTATGACGATCATTAATTGACCGGGTCTCTTTGTATCGTTGAATTATGTTAATAATGCAAGAGTGAGACCTTTCGAGCTTTTCTGCTATTTGTCTGATGCTATAGCCTTCTTCTTTTAATACAAGAGCCGCGTATCTGTCTTTTTCTTCGATCTTTGCACGCATTTTTGCAATATTTTTATATCCTGATTGCAATTCAAAAAATTAAATGTTTATTTGATCTCGAAACTCAGGTTTCGACATTTTATTTTATAGCCTACGTAATAAGCAATTAAGACAGTTAAAAAAAATAATGGATTATTATTTTTAATAAGTGCAAATTAAAGATTTGAAAGTGGTCGTTAAATTTTGTCCAATTTATTTAAAGAAGATTTATAAGTACTCATCAGTTTTTTAATAAGTTAAACGCTATTTAATTAGAAATAGATTAAAAAAATTATACCACTTTAATCCGTATGTTTTAATTAACAAGATATTAAAAAAAAAAATTTCTTATGTCAATTAGAATCTTCTTAATTTTAATTTAAAGATTAAGAAACCAACTAAAAAATGAGTGGTCTTTAATTTTTGGCCACCGCTGTATATAAACATACATATCATAAACTATAAATTTTTAATATTTGAAAATACAATATTAGAGTAATATTTGCTATTTGTTGTTTTATTAAATTAATTAATTTATTTATTTAAACTTCATGCTATATTTTGCTATAAAATGCTCATATATCTAAGAATATTTTTGGCTTAGTTTAGGAATAGTCACGAATAGTCATAAAGACTGATCCAAAGTAGCGTCCATTATTGACCATCAATAAATTGAGATCTTTGAGAACCGAAGTACTACTTAAACGCAAAGGTGGCGGTGACTGGATTTAAACTCGTATCGCACAATAGTCTGAGTTTTAACAATTTGTTTAACGCTCTAATCATCTGATCTATCCAGTCATTGCAATGCATGTTATAAACCTTAAAAGAACCACAAAAAAAATGCAAAATTTTTTTTGTAAAGTAGGTTAGTTTAATTAAACCTTACCCACATCCGCACTAAAATTGCTGCTGACAGGCTATTTTGAGACTTACACCGATGCATTATGCATCATTAGATTGCTTAGTCTTTCAGCTGCAAAACTATGCAAAATGTTCTAACTTTTGTAAGCGTGTTTGACATTAACATTAAAAACTGTTCAGGGTGTCAAAAGCACTGAACTTCGCCCATTTGAATCTCTGGTCAGAAAAATCGCAGCTAAAAGAAGCCGATATTAGGTGTTTTACTCAAAGAATAGTAATCACTTCATTTTGTAAAGTTATAAATTACAACTAACTTTTTGGGTTAGTAGATAAGGTTAAATTATGATCTCCTAATGATCATAATTTAACCTTATCTACTAACCCAAAAAGTCTTGCTCTTACCATGGATTCTTACTTAAATTACAATATCAACTTACTAAAATTACAATATAATCATATTGCAAATATTGTACGTGCATCAAACATTCCAGGATATTTAACTCTTAAGTCTTTTAAAAGTCATGATGCACGTGTTATGGTAAAAACCTACAATACTTACATAAGACCGATTTTAGAACATTGCGCTTCGGTTTGGTCGCCAAACCGCACTGACATAAACAAAGCAATGGAAAGAGTGCAAAGATGTTTTACCAAGAAAATATTTAAGCTACCTAAGTTTTTATTTTTAATAGTCTTTGAGTTCTTGGTTTAGAACTACTGGAGATTCACCTTAAGCTAGACATGATTACAAGCTACAAGGTTCTGAACAATTTAGTTTGCCTAAATACAATGCTGGAAAATATAAAAGGACAACCATTTTAAGTAGCAAATTTTATTCAAATTTGCCAGTTTGTTCATAAAAAAGTAACTTTTTATTAAGTATGATTTTTTTAAGATTTTAGTTTTTAATATTATTTTTATATAAAAAAAAATGAGAGTATTTTTAGATTTTTCAAAAATCATATATATATAAAACATATATATATATATATATATATATATATATATATATATATATATATATATATATATATATATATATATATATATATATATATATATATATATATATATATATATAAAACATATAGTAGTAAGTGAACATATCAATTTTTTGATTAAGTGCTCTGGAAAAAAATTAATGGAACACATAACATTAATAATTTATTAGGAAAATTTATGGTTGAATTAATATTGTGTGACCTCATTTAGGTTTTATAATACTATTTAAAAGTTTTGGCATAGATTCCATTTTTTATTTTGTAATATTAGAACTTAATCATCCCAAGTCTTTGAAACAGCAGTTTTTAATTCTGTCTTTCGCTTCAAGTCGTGATTACCTATTTGTTTATCTGAAATCGACCATAAATTTTCAATAGGATTTATATCTGGACTTTGTGCTGGCCATTCAAGAACATTAAATGGATTTGGTTTGTAAAAATTCTGTTGCTTTTTTAAACTTATGTTTCCGAACATTGTCATGATGAAATATGTAATTTCTACCTAATCTCTATTTACGCGCGGACGAAGTTAAATTATTATTCAAAATATCATTCCATGTCTTACAGCCCCATGCCGTTATATATTACCACCTCCATGTTTTATGGTTTCTTGCATGCAACTTAAACGGTAAGCTTCAGCAGTTTTTCTCCACAAAAAAAATTTACCATCAGAATTTACCAAATTTTATTTGGATTTATCTGACCGTAGTATTTTCTTCCAAAATGATATTTGCTTATTAACATGAGTTTTAAAAATAATAATCGTTTTTTCTTATGTATCTGTGTCAAAAATGTTTTTTTTACTTAGCGTGTTTTTACAATATTTATGTATTTTCAATAATTATGCAACATTTGTTTGTCTGTGTCAAACAATTCAGATAAAAACAAAAAGAGTACTGTTATTTAGGATAGAAGCAGACAATACACAATTATTACTTGCTAGGCAGCGTCGTTTTATTTTTTTCCCAATATATATTTTCAACACTGTATATCAAGTTTCTTTTTAATAACAACTATATTTACACTCGAAATTACGAATTTAAATTACGCAAACTAAAGTTCAAAATGTAAACTCGATGTCCAACTCCTTTTCGCTCAGAGTTGTTAATGTTTGAAAATATCATGAGCTTCAAAACTAAATTTAACTCTATCAACTTACTTTATTAAAAATACATATATAATTAGTTATAATATAAATGTATTATATATAACAGTGGCGGATCCAGGTCATTGTCCCAGGGGGGTATTTTGAAAACAAAAAAATCCGCCTTTTTTTTTGTTCAGGTAAACCACTTTTTATTTGATTATTTGGAATATTTTTAGAAAAGTTTGCTAATAAATATATTGAATGTATCTGTATATAAATATCTTGAAAAAATCAAATATTGAAAATAACTATTTAGTCTGTAATAGAGGACGGATTTATATCCTCGAGGGCCCTTGGCAGAAATAATTTTGGGCGCCCTAAACACTACTAAATACCACAATTTTTTTTCCACGATACCCCATTTAAAAATTGAGTCTGCTAAAATTATGGTACACAGGCTGCGATTTTGTCTGTCTATATGTAAGTCTGGTCCTGTCTATAATGTGGAACAAAAGATAAAATAATATCTTTAGTATATTCTTTTCTTTAATAAAGACTTTTATAAATTTAACAAACTACAATATAATATTGAGCTTTCTGGTTTTCGAAGATGCAAAACTATCAATAATCTTTTCAACATTTATTTATGCAATCTCTATGGCTTTGCATCATAGCTGAACCATTTGATCGTTCTTGTCCTATATTGGATATTAACCAAGTTTTAAGTCTTTTTAAAATCAAGTAACTCCGTTCTCCCAAAGCAATGCTAACAAGAAGGGTGCAAAGCAGTTGCAAAATACATTTTATTAAAGAGAAGACATTACCATTAAAATGCTTGTATGCTTCCAGTGCAGTTTCAGGTAGGTCTTGTTGGTTTTTGATTGCGTCTTTCCAATTTAGCTCCCAAATTTCAAATTCTGAAGAAAATTTCATTAATTGGACATTCTCATCAACAGTATTTATGTTGGGCAGCCCTTTCATAAAACTCGGTATATTAGTTATGAATGCTGCAAACTCTGTCTTTGTTTTATTTAATAATTTTTTAGGTATTGCTACACTTATTTCAATAGAGTTCAAGGTTCCATCAGAAAATCTCAACAGTAAATCTAGAAGTTTGCTATCAAGTAACGTTAAATAAACATCGACTCTATAGTAAGTTAGAGGATCATTGGTGTTGAGGTTTGCGCGATTAGTCCTGCAATTTGTGGAGTCTTGATTTTGAAACCTAAGTCTTCTAGTAACTTTGATGCAGTCATAAATATAGCATTAAAGTTTTCTTCGTTCTGTCATCTTTATGGTATGTTTAAAAATAGTTTTTGCATATTCCTTATGCAATAATTTTTTTTGAAGAGCCTCATTTAAAGAAACTGTGGTATTTAACACATTGGCTAATGAACAAAGTGTTATTACAAATAAGGGCTCAGATATTGCATTTTTTAGTAATGCGACCTTTGTTTTTGAAGCATCGGTTCATTCATTCATTCCACTGAGATATCAAATCAAGAATTTCTAATATATTTATTAAACAAGATTTAAAACTTAACACAGAATCATGCCGTTCAATCCATCTTGTTTTGCATAGGCTTGTAAGCATTCCATTTTTTATATATTTAAGAACGTTACTTCGCTTCGGCAAAGCTTTTAAAAGTGATATTACTTCTTTCATTGTACCAATTGTATTTCTTACAGCTCGCACAGACGAACATTGGGAAATTGATAAGTTTAAAACATGGTTGTAACATAAACTTTTTATTGTGTTTGGTAGGATCTTCTGTAATATAGTGACTGCTCCATTGTTTTCACTTCATATAAGGCAGCATCCATCGGTACCTAAACCTACCTTTAAATTGAAGCCAAATATTTTCAATGTGTTTGCAACTGTGTTTGCAAGTCATTCTCCAGTTAATACAGGTTCATAAGTAAAATCAGAATAACTTTCAGTATGGCAGTTTACAAAACCAATAAAATCTTCACGGATTTCACAGTATTAACATGAATATATCTTAATACGACTAATTTGAGAACTATGACTGGTACCCGTTGTTTCATCAATTATAACGCTACAATTCTTGTTTTAATTAAGTCCTGCATTTGTTGAGCGCATAGTTTAATTATTTCATTTTGAATACTTTTACTAATGTATGTTGCATTAACAGAATAAGAGTTATTCAAATGGTTTTTTAAAATATTGTCCCCAGCGCTCACTCGAAAGCGATGCAATTCCCGAAGATTGCCATCATTAAATACATAGGAGTTTTGATTAATTTCAAAGATCTGTCCATCATTGCAATGACCTCGCAGAGCAATATTCTATCGACCAAGAAATATTATAGATTCAATTATAGGCTTTAATTGTTCTTGATTTTCTTTAGCCTGTTTAAGTCTTCCTTCGTTAACTAAATTACGTGCGTAGACGGACATTCATATGTTCTGATGAAATTTGATGCTGCCAACATAGCTACTTTGCGATACGCATTACAATCATGTAATTGTAAGTCTCCATTCTCACCCAAAAGCTTTGAATAACTTTTAAAAGGTAAAGTAATTAGCTTGAGTAATTGCATTGCAAAAAGAAAGAAATAATTACAAAAAATTCCATAAAGGCATTCTGAAATCATTATCTGCGGAAATTTATGTATATGTTTCTCGGACAAAAAGCAATTAATTCTTACCCTACTATAAATGCACAGAATATGGATATTTACAATTTGGACCAGGAAACCAATTGCATTTCAATATTCGATATTTATCTTGCTCAGTTACCTGACGTGTTAAAAATGCCCCAATGTCTATAGGCAAACAGCTGTCATCTTTTGTCGCGGGTATTGAATCTTCTTTATTAATTTCTGCGTTACTTTTACTTGTAAAATTAGCAGCTTCCATACCAAGTCCAGGTTCTGGAGAAAAAGGACTAAGTTTCATTGTAATTTGATTATTTTCAGCCCCGCCAAAAAATGCTCAATTAAATCGTTCGGATGATGACACCGAAGATAAAGGTAAAACAATATGACCAGTATGGTCCCGTATTGGTAGAATTTTAATTCTTTTGACAAAATAGTTATCTAACGAGCTTCTCTTCTTTATCCTGTTGGTCATTGTAATTAACAAAAATAATTTCATTAAAAATAGTAAAAATCGTTTGTCATTTATTTATTTAAAATAGAATTAAGCACACTTTTGTTTTCTAAATAAGAAATTAGTTCGTAAGAAACTCATTCAGTTATAATTTTAAAAAAATTATTCGTATCTTACATAAATACAACTTAAAGTGTATATAAGTATAATATAAATTTAAGTGTTGCAACTTCAATTGTTGAAAAATAAATACTTTTTTATTAAAATTTTAACTACCAAAAACGGCATCGCGTATATAAATTATACTACAAATTAAAATTAAATTAATTAAAAAAAAAAAAACTTACCATTAAAACCAAATCTATATTTTTTTTTTTATATATAAGTTTTTAAAAACAGTTTAAAAAATATTTCAAAATAGAACAACTGTAATTTTACTGTTTTTTACTGTTATCTAATTATATAATAGAATGAATTAATGGTGATAACATTAAAATGTTTCGAAACTTTCATCGTTTTTCCTCGATATCGTAAAAATGTTAAAAAGGCAACAATAGATTTTTTTATGAAATAGTTTTAGTTTTGCTTTAGTTTTAGTTTTCGTTTTAGTTTAAAAAAAGTAAATAGTTAGACGTAGAAAAATTTTTTGTATTTCTTTTTTTTTTTTCAAATTTTTCAATATTATTTTGAAGTTTGACATTTCTTAGGGGGGTGGGAGTAGTTAACTTACCCCTTACCATCCCCCCACCTTGATTTCCTTTGTATCCACCACAGGTAAATAATAGTTATATATATACCGTAATTCGGGGTAACTTCGTCAATTTTGGAACTTATTTTTTTCTTTGTAATGATTTCAGAATGGAAAATGAAAATGAGTTTGTTAGTTTTGTTACAATGCAGCATGCCCCTTAACGTTCAACTTATTTTTTAGTTACCTGTTTAAATAATAAAGTAGTTGAAATATCATTATAAAGAGTGACAAAGTTGCCTTGACTTAGGGGCAACTTCGCCATGTGCCGAAATATTATTTTATTATGAAGTTGGACATTTCTTGCGCAACTTCGGGATGTTTGAAATTAAAATTCACTATTTATGACACTGTAGAGATATCAAAAATAATAAAAGGTAAGGAAATCTCATTAATTTACGTTGATTCTGTTGCGATCATTAAAAGTGAATTTAAGTTACAAAATTTACTCTGGATTTTAAACATTTATAATTATAATCAGTGAACATACAACAACATTTACAATAACGTATTACAAATACATAATGTTCCAGAAAACAGTATTCAAACTTAGTCTTCTAAACACCGATCACAAATGCACTGCGACTCCTGAAAAGAACTGTTACAAACTCCGCATATTCACTAGTGGCATGAAACACATTGTATCCAATCTGGACCTTGATACCCTTTATATTCACATTTACAAATTCCAGACATATATTCGTCATATACCAGCTGTCTAGATGGACCAGGTTGTTGTATTTCAGGCATAATTGCACTTCCAGGATAAATTTTCTTCCCTCTGGATCGTTTATTTTGCTCTGTTTGACGTCTGTGTTCTTTAATATGTCGGTGATTGTAGCATCAAGGTTTCGACCAATATTTTCAGCATCTAGTTGAGAAGAACCTCCTGAAATAACTCGTAGAATCTAGTGTAGATCAAATGAATACAGACCAGTTTTTCTGAATCCCGATTTTGAGATATCCCTTCCAGTTACATGAAACTTTGAGTGGGGCTTTGTGAGCAGAATAGGAAAATGTTACTTTGAAATTGTCTCCCTAACACGACTTTCTTTTCTCCATATTTCAAAAACGCTTTGCTAGTAACTTTTAAGTGGTTTGAAAAAGAACAACGTCTGTTGGCTGCATCAGGTGAGTTGAGTTTGGGGGAATAGCGGTAAAATAAATGTTGTTTTCTCTGCACATAGATACAACAGTAGATGCTGTATTACTGTGAAGATAAAGGTACGAGTATTAAACCACCCAGTTTTTGCTACATCATATCTGGAACCTGTTGATTCACCATTGCACCAATTTCCATAGAGGTTTTCTGCTTTATAAACCACAAAGGGAAAAATGATGACACCAGAAGCAGAAATACAAAACATAAGAGATATTGCTACTTTTGAATGTTCCATAACACCTTTAACTCGCTTTGTCTCTCTTAAAACTACAACTTTAGTAGCACAAGGATAGTCGGTCAAGTTGGTTTCGTCAAAATTAAAAATCTTTTCCGGTGGCATGTTTTCTAGCTTCTCCCTGGCGTTTTCAAAAAATTCTGTAACCATTTCAGAAGAAACTGTTGTTCTGGAACGGCTGATGTTTGTAGCTAAACGTTGTGTGAGATTGTTACGTGGCATAAAATTGTTCATAAAATCCTCACCAGGCATATTGTTGGCAAATTCGATTACAGTATGACCTTCTTTATTTAAACAACTGTGAATTGTGAGTGGGATATCAAGCTTTGCAACTGATAGAACCACTTCGTCAATTCAATCAACGTCTTGACAATAATTTTCCCTTCAGTAGTGTTCAGAGTAGTAGGATGTCCAACTGTTCTATTATGTCGACCATGCAACTTGTCTTGAAGAGTTCTACGCAGCACTTAATGTTTCTTGTTGGCAGATGCAACTAACATTCCAATACCAAAAACTCGAAGAGCATTCTCAACCTTAATTGGATCACAACGCTGGTAATTCCGTCCTCCAGTTAGTTTCCTTTTTTTCTTAGGCATTTTTTAGATATTTTGATATAGACTGGAAAAAACAAATTTACCCCAACGTTTACGCCGTTTATAAATACCTAAAATGATCTATTACGTGCACAGAATAATCTATTACTGTCATTCAATCAATTTGCGATTGAAGCTATCAGTTTACTTGACTGTTGAACTTTGAAACTCTGAATTCAAAAAATATCTTATCTTCACAGTAGTTGACGAGGTTGTACCGCTTAACGAAGTTGCCCCGATTTACGATATATATATATATATATATATATATATATATATATATATATATATATATATATATATATATATATATATATATACTTATATATAGTTTAAATTATCTTGCATTTGTATTATGTGATTATTAGGCACGTTGTCAGAGTCCTTCATATTTTATGAACCTGCGTGTCCTTTAGAACATGCATCACTGATCTAATAAATTTTAATATAATATAATATAATTATGTACAGGCGTGCTGTATATAGCTGTGCTAAATGCTCCAAACACTCCAAACGTTTGGAGCATACAAATGCCAAATACTATAGATCTTTCTTTGCCTATTGCTCAAATCGTTGTGTTAATTTTAATCACTTTATAGCTACTTATAGATTATAATAGATTATATAGATTATAAAAGATTGCAGATTACATATAAATTTTATAGATTACAATAAATTGTAATCTATAAAAGTGCTTTTTAAAAAGTAATACTTTGTAATATATTTAAAGGTATATTACATTATAATACATAATTCCATGGGCGGATAATAGATATAAGAAATAGATAATAAGTAGATAATAGATATAAATAATCTTATATAAAAATCAAATTACAAGTAAAATATACTATATTAAAGTTACTTTATAAAAATACGACCAGCAAAACAACACGCTTTTTCAATATTGTTAGCCTTGAGTATTAACAACTAGATAGTATGTTTTTTTGACACTTAACTGGTTTAGTGTTTTTAAAACAATTTCCTCCATCAAAATTTTAAATTCACTCGGTTCTTTTGAGTTCCATAATTGAAACGATTCTCTTAATACTGTTGCAACATCTGCTGACAGTTCTTCCGTTGACTCTGTAAATTTGATTTTTTTTTTACTTTCTATCATACACTGGAAGGAGTTTAAAACAAGAGTATTGCATGTAGCAATCACTTCATTTGAAAGTGATTGCTACATGTGCAAGAGTAGTTCATGAAACAAGAGTAGTACATGTAGCAATCACTTCATTTGTAATAGATTTTTTTTGTGTTGCCAGTAACTGTTTCAATATCAGTGAATAGCAAGTTTGATTATTTTACAGCCTGATAAATAGATTTACTTTGCTTCGGAGAAGAATAGTTGAAATAACCTCTATTTTAAAAAAACAAAAGCAGGTATTTTTTACTATATTTTGATATACAAAAAATAAAAAAGGTTTATAAAACTGCACTTTCAACGGCGTCTAACTTGCTAAGAGAACTGGTGCTAAACTTGCATAGCTCAAGTCAATACGAAGCTTAGGAACTGTTAATAAGTTATACAGATGAAAAATTGTAGACGGCTCGCAAAAAACGAATTCCACTGTCAATTAGAGCTATTGCAATCAAATTAAACTGAAACATAAACTCATTTAGATTTGTTTTTTAAAGTGCCGCAATCCTGTTCGTATTCCATTGGAACCTGAATGTTTCTTGATTTTTTTGAAGATATATTGAAATTCCGTTAATTTGAATAACGTTGTTTGAAATAGGACTTGATTCAGAAATTAGAAATTCCGTTTTCTCAGTGTTTAATTTGATAAAATTAGCCACTCCATAGGTTTGAAATCGGTCAATTAGTTAAAAACTTGAAGACCAGCAGTTGTAGGACTTGGCATGATTACATCATCTGCGCATCCAATAATAATTATAATTGACATAATAAGATTTAATTGTGGTGTTTACTGTGTAAAGAATTCCTCGTTTCTACATGATGTAGAAATACAAATTCCTAGTTTCTACATGATGATAAATAACAATAAATATTGGATTTAGACACTTTTGTTTACCTTTTTATAGTAAGTATGTTTTCATCTTGATAAATTATATGTGAAGACGAGAGAAAATCTTTTTTAACAATGAATGCGTTCCCTCCAAATGGTCTTCCATATGCTTTTTTTTCTGCAGCATGAAAAAATACTTTATGTATCGGCGTTGCTTTGATGTTTATCAAAAAAAATTCAATATCTAAAAACCAATGTTCTGATATAAAGATAATATTATATTACTTGACCAGTTCAGAAATATAAACTGAGTTTGATTTAAAACTTTGTCAGTTAAATGCAAAAAAAGAAATATTTTCAAAGATTTTAATTACTTTGTTTCTTTCCATTTTAAACTAAAATTTAGTATCTGATTTGCGTAAAATTGTTGTCTAGCTAATGAAGGCTGTTTTTCAACTGTAGAAAGTATTGGATGTTTTGCTTCTCAAGGTATCACGATATATTCTGAATGGTTTAACGAAAATATTATTGTCCCAAACATCAGGGTTTAGGGTTTTATTTTTTTCAGCACTATTTATTTTTTTAGCACTATTATCTTTACTCTAAATGAACAACTGCATTTATTTTCACAGTTAAGCTTAACATCAATCAGTTCAATACTTATTTCCTTTTTGATGTGGTTTGACAGAACCTCTTCTGATATCCCCCAGGAAAAAATTTTTTACAGAATTTCTATAAACTTTTGTAACATATGGTCTATAGAAATTCTATAGAATTTCTATAGAACCCCTGTTAATTTCTATAGAAATTCCAATAGAACTTTTTTTCTACTTTTTATTTTATAGAAAAAAAAAATTTATAGTAATTTCTATAGAAATTAATTGACATTCTATAGAAATTCCATAGAATTTCTATAGACCATATGTTCCAAAAGTTTATAGAAATTCTATAGAACTTTTTTTCCTGGGATTGAATTACAGATCACTCTTACAAAAATATAAAATTCACGCACCTTACGTTCACCATCAATAGAATTTCTGTTAAATGCAACTTTATTTCCAAAAATAGGCTCTATTCTAGACTTTTCTGTCGGGGTTTTTATTGCTACATTATTTTTACCATTTACCATAAAAGCACAAATATCTTCGTTACATTCCTTACTTTTTTCTTTATTATGTTGTACTATTTGAACGTTTTTAGCATAATTGACTTAATATTGATTTTCGTTTTCATATCTCTTAAAATTAGTCTGCACCCTGACAGTCTCATCATGAAGGAAATCTAAAGGTTTATCATTCAACGAATTTTCTGTATTTGAAGAATGATCTTTCATTGAACAAGAAATAATAGGTTTTTCAGTATAAGTGCTATATTATTGCAGCTATTAGAATGTAACGCTTTTTTTCTTATTTTTAACACGTTTGCTATAATTCATTATATTTTCCTTGTAAAAAATGTAGGTCTTCATGATTTTTTTTGTTTTCTGCTTAGATTGTTTTTACACAATTGACAAGCTCTTTCAAGTTCGATTTGCAGATTTACTTCGGGTTATTGGTGTAATTAATGACTATTTTGTTTAAAATTTGCTTAATTTATTAAAATCTTTTTGAAACTGCTTTTCATTAGTTATCGGCATCAAGTAAATGTCATTTACACATGTTGCAATTTCATACAATATTCTTAGATTTTTTCTCACAAGATCTTTAGCGTCAAGATTAATTTTGGTATAAGAGAACCATATCAAAACTTTCAAATATTTTGGTGATTAGTGCTACTCTCAGATTAAAAATATCACCTTCTCTAGTTTGCGAAACCCTTAGGTTATAGCATCTGGATGAGAACATATTTCCGCGACGTTATTTAAATAATATTTAAATATAACAGTGTCTGAACTTACCTAGGTAAAAACGTTCTATAGAATTTCTATAAACTTTTGGTTATAAACATATAATCTATAGAAATTCTATAGAATTTCTATAGAATGTCTGTTAATTTCTATCGAAATTGCTATAAAACTTTTTTTTCTATAAAATAAAAAGTGGAAAATAAAAGTTCTATTGGAATTTCTATAGAAATTAACAGAGGCTCTATAGAAATTCAATAGAACTCTATAGAATTTCTATAGACCATATATTCCAAAAGTTTATAGAAATTCTATAAAACTTTTTGTTCTGGGTCCGAGAGAAATTAAAAAGATATTTTTAAGTCTATAGAGTTAAAAATATCTTTTTAATTTCTCTCGGAGCCATCTTATTTTCATTTTAACATTTTATTTTAGTTTTTCCCTTAATTCAACTGACTTAATAAGCACGCCCGTTCACCAAAATAACAATGTAGAAAAAAAAAGAAGAAATTAATGAAAATTTAATTTAGTGTTGCATAATTTATGGACGACCTCACACCAGTATAATCATACAAGTATTGTATGGAATAGTCTATATAAGAATTGCATGGGATAATCCATACAAGTATAGTTTGGAACAATCTACACAAGTATTGTATGGAATAATCCATACAAATATTGTATGGAATAATCCATACAAATATTGTATGGAATAGTCCATACAAGTATTGTATGAAACAATCCATACAAATGTTGTATGGAATAATCCATACAAGTATTGTATGAAACAATCCATACAAATAGGGGTGAGCAAAAATATAATATTTAAAAATAATAATTTTATAGGTAATGTTTCAGAATAGCGGCAAAAAATAAATTTATCTATTAGCGTTTTTTGCGCTCGTCTGTAAAGAACTAAATGATCACTATTATAGCAAAGGGGTGTACTGGAAGAGAAATTTTAAATTCCGGCTGAAACCCGATTTGCCGGAGTTCTCAATAAAATTCCGGCCGCAATACCAGCCTGATCAATAATTATAATAATGTTAGTTTTTAGTTTTTATTTATTTTATTATTTTAATTTTAGGTGTCTCAAGAAGTCCTTACGGTTTAATAGCAGAGCACCGTCAAAGAGCATTTAATAATATTCTCAAGACTAAAGTGAAAGCTTGCACCTTAGTACCGTGGCTTTTCTTGGGGTCACAGTAGCGTCACAAAATATGCTTCCATTTTGGATACAAACCACCCTCATTTATTAAATTTAATATTAATTTGAAGTCAGTAATTTGATCAAGTCAGTTAATCAAAACCAATGTTGTTATCAGTAACATATTCGTGCATTAAATAATTTTCCGCTTTCCTGCAAATGATTTTAAAACAAAATTTATGTAAGAGAAGCTGAAAGAGTCTATTGGAAAAAGATTCATGAATAATGTTCCATTATAAAGTCATTTTAATGTACTAAATAGTAAAGTACATGTTTTGTCCACAGCTGTTGATCCAAGGTATAAACGGTCACTTTTCCCTAATAAGCAACACATTTGCTTAAAAGTTGGTTTTTGTCAAAGATATATGAAGAAGCAGTGTTAAAATGGTAGAGCAATAATAAGGATTACTATCTTCAATATGATGTTTAGCACGAAAACTTTTCTTTGCCCCCTGCTTCATTTGTCTATTCAGAGAGACTTTTTTCAGAGGCAGTTAGCATATTTTAGTAATAATAAAAAAAAACAACCTGAAGAGCAACTGTTTTATTTTTGTTTTTGTTCTCTGTTTATATTTTTGTCGTTATTTACAAAAATAAACAAACAAGGCTTCTGAAAGAAGATCACAATGATATTATCATCAGAACCCTTTACAATTTTTTTACATCAATACAGAAACAAGGCTAATAAACTACAATAAATCGTGATATGTAATAAAAGTAAAAATTAAACCACTAAAGTTATATATTATAAAAAAGTTGGATTTTATCGTCGGTCCAAGTAAACCAAAATTAACAATTAATTTTTTTGATTTTTTTTTTAATTTCAATTTTTTTTTTTTTTTTACTTAAATTTTAAAATTTATGCTATAAAAATGTAAAACTTTTGGGTTAAGTTACCAGGCTTGAGTTAAAACAGCTTCCTATTCGTTATAAACACTTTTCTTTTCAATGAACTTTTTTTAATAAAAGATCAATTTTTTACTTTTATGAATCAAATGCATCCCAATGAAAAACTATGAAAAGCGAGGAAACAACAAAAGTTATGGTATGTCATAATTGCTGTATTTTTCTATCAAATATTTTGTTCAATAAAATTACATTGCTCAGTAAAATTAATTAAATATACAATACTGTGAATAAGTTTTAGCCCACTCATATAATTAGACGTATTTACAATTTTTTTCCTATGTAACTTTTTTAAAGCGTACTTTAGTTTATTGATATATAAGAAGAGTTGAAAGAATATATTATTTTTAGTAAATAAATAAAATTGATGAGGAAACATGAGGGATTTGTTTGTTTATTTATTAAACCGATGTGTCATAACAACTACATCTAAAACAGGATATTCGAAGAATGCTGTTACAGAAATCAGAGAAACTGGCTCCCTTGAAGATAGAAAGAAAAATAGTAGACTTCCTAAGCTAACAAAAGATGACAATAAATATTTAAAACCCTATCTTTAAGAAATGCAAAAAAAGCATCAACCGAGTTGGCAAAGGACATTAACATAGCAACTGGGAAAAATGTCAGCTTTTCTTTTATTCGACGGCACCTACTTAAATTGGGATTAAGAGGGTGTATTGCAATTCGAAAACCATTATTACGGTGTGGCAATAAGGAAATAACGACTTACATATGAAAAACAACACAAAGATTGGACCCAGGAAATATTTAATCGGGTTCTGTACACCAATGAGCCCAAATTCGAAATTTTCAGAAAGAAAGGACGCTAATATGTCTGAAGAAGAATGGAAGAAGCCCGAGTGTTTAAAGCCTATTATTAAACACAGAGAAGGCTCTTTACAAGTTTGGAGCAGTTTATCTTCATCTGGAGTAGGTTATTTGATCAAAATAGGGGGGCGACTCACCGAGGAACGTTATATGGATGTTCTAAGGCACCATGCTGTATCATCCGGAATGAGACTTATAGGTCATATTTTTATTCTGCAGCAGGACAATGACCCAAACCATTGTTCCCGAGTGGCAAAAAATTATTTAAATGAAATGGCTGAGGAAGGAGTACTGGAATTGATTACATTTCCTCCCCAGAGTCCAGTTTTGAACATAATCGAATATATTTGGGATTACCTGGACAGAAAGAAGGTCGAACATGCTCCCTAAAATGCTGAAGAATGTTTTGAAGTACTTCAAAGAGAATGGCACAACATACACCAGGATTTTATGACTAACTTGTATGAATCTATTCCCTGGCGAATATTGGCTGGGATTGAGGCAAAAGGAGGACATCGTAAATATTAAGAGTTTTTTATGAAGTTTGATACTAATAAGTTTGCAATTGTTCCATATTTTGTGTGAAATATATGTGTTTTAAAAAGTTTATAGTTTAGAACTACAAGTTTAAATATTAGAGAAGAATTCTCCGGGATTTTTTGAAAAAATGTAAATGATCTAAAACTTATTTACAGTACTATATCTTCAATGTTTTTGCCCAGTTTTGCAAAAAAGAATTAAAGTATGATGCTAACATTCTTTTAACATTTCTTTACCTGACACTCTTCTTGAAAGATAAATTTAAAAAAATTAAATTTTTTTGAAATAGTTTCTTAATTTTTTGTGTTTCTAATTAATAATAGTGACATTCTTTAGAGCCTATGAAGATAGAATTGATGAGGTAATTTTTATAATTTATGTTTTTAATAATGCATACATACAGTGGTGTCAAAAATATTAGAATCAACAACGTAAAAAGCATTAAAAAAATGACTAGTGAAAATAAATTTGTAAATTCTTTATATTTTTTAAATCAAACACTTCATTAAGACACAATTTAGTTTAACAAATATTTCAACATGTTTTAGTGTTGTTGTTTTTTAAATTTTAGGCACATTTTTTAAATTTTAGGTTCATAAACATTTTTATTTTCCAAATAATAATTAAGGCAAAATCAATGAGATTTTCCAAGTTTTTTAATGCTGTTAAGCTCTCTGAATGTTAACTATCTTTAAACTTTAGATTGAATTCAAATCTGATGAACTTCTAGGCCACAGAAGATTGGAAATTTTTTATCAGGGTTATTGTTACGTAGATCACATGACAAATATTCTGGATAACTAATGTAGCAAACAGATTTAAATTAGGAACTCTGCTTTTCAAAGGTCTAGGTTGCATGTAAGAAAAAATGATTAAAAATCGTTTTTGCCCAGAAGAATGAATGCGATAAAATAATGTGATTAAACTTGGTTTTCTCCAAACTGGAATTTTATGGAAACTTTACACAACTTTTAGAAGTATTGATATTATCTTTGTTTTTCTTGCACTAACCCAATCAAAATAATATGACAAATGCTATTGTAACTTTTAATCTAAAATCTGAGGATTTTAGGGTAAGTTTCTGCTACATAAAGTTTTTTGGATAGCGTAAACTTACTAACTGTAAACAACTATTTTAACAGTCTTTATCTGAGTAAGTGAATAAAATTTTATTAAGACTTTGACTCTAACTTTTGCTTTATTTAAGGCAGTGACATAGGTCTTGAAGTTGTACTCGTACTATCTATGTTTAAAGTGTCTTATTGCTACTTTTCTGCAACCATTAAAAACTTAATAGTAAAGATAAAATATATGAAAATAGCCACCAAAATATTATTTATGTGTATTTTTAAAAAGAATAAAAATTATGCAAACTTGCCCTAAAGTTAAAAAACTTTTAATAAAATAGTTAAAATTTCATGTTTCGTTGTACAAATGTAACTTGTAATATAACTTAAAAAAATTTTTTTTTGACTTGGACTTTTAAAAAAAACCCAAACACCGTTCCTTTTTTTGTTGTTGTTGCTTTTTTTTCGTATCAAATATTTTATTTGGCAACAATTATATTAAATTTTACTTTGTAAAATTATTAATTGTAATGGCAAAATTTATGTGCATCTAAATAATGAGCAGAAGATTTATTCACCTGGAACTCTCTGTGAAATGTATGAATGTTAATTTTCTAGATAGTATCCTCGAAATGTGTTGTTAAACAGCATAATAATAAAAGAAACAAATTTTTTAGATCCTCTTAAGATGAATGTATGAGGTAATTTTTTATATATTTTTTTGAATATATTAGGTAATTTTTTAATTAATGCGAATATATAATTTTATGAATAAGATTTTGGAACAACAAAGAGATTGGTTAACTAATTTTATAATTTAATGATTTGTATCAGAACTTGGCATTTTTATTTTTTTAATGAGTCATTTCTTGTATATTTCCTTTAAATTAAGTTTATAAGATTGTTAATGTTGAGGTATCTTCAAAGTTTAAATGCTTAAAAAAGTTATAGATGCCTAATTTTTTTTATAGTTTCCTATGCTTTATTTGACTTTGTTTACATATAACTGAAATATATTGTAAAATTTTTAATAACATGATTTATTTTCAGCAGACTGGTAAGATAATGGTGATGACTAATAAAGTGGAAAAGCTATAAAATAAAAAAAAATAAACTCCGCTTATAAAAAAAATTTAATTTCTTTACAAAGTTTAAAAATTCTAAAAGTCAATTTTTCACACGGTTTTTAGAATTTTTGAGGAGGTAATAAGTTTCAATTTTGTTAATTATACTTTTTTTTTAACAATCTAAAATTGATCTAATTAAGATGCATGATAAAAGTGACAGAACAAAACATTGTTTATAAAACAAACCAATTGAGTGACAGGTTTTAGAATTTACTCAAAAAAAAATTTAACTTACTTTTAAAATGATTTTTAAAAGCAGCACATATGTATTGATTTAAAATGATAAAATTGTCTAATCCTTTTATTTGAATAATCCATAACTTCCTTTAATGAGAAACTTTTTTCATTTTGTTTTGAGTTATATTATATTCTAGTGTTTTGGTACCTTTACTACTAGTGTTTAAGAAATTTCCAATGAAAAACATAAAAAGACTCATTTTGAAAAAAACATTTAAATTGAGCTTTTATTATATACAAAAATCTGAATCGTGGCCTTTATTTTAGAAGTACTTGAAAATGTGCACAAATATTTTTGACTAAAGACTTTGAGACGTTTTACAGGAAGAATCATAAAAAATAAAGATTTTATTTCAAAAAGTTTTGTTAATTAAGATATTTATATAAGTAAATATTAATTATATTATAGGAATCAATTAGGTTTTTAAAAATTAGCCTCCACCAAATAATAATTTAATATTTTCTTTATTTCAGTCTCTTTAAGAATAATCATTCTTAAAGAGACTGAAATATCTGAAATATATCTTAAGATATATAGATGTCCTTTTGATGGTTGTTTTAAAGAAGTTGTAAATTTGTCAAAACATTTACATAGCAAACGCTTAAACCACTTTTGGAGTAAAGAAAGTGCACAGAAAGCTCTTACCTACTTCAATCATCGTAAATGACCTTCTGATATACAAATCCTTTTTCAGTGTCCATACCAAAATTGAATGGCTGCAGTTAAAAGAATGTAAAATCATCTTAAAAGAGTTTATAAGTTTAAATCTAGTGATCCATTTTACAAAAATATATTAAACAGTGCAAGCAAAATTAATATTAATAATATGCCACCAAATGTCATTTTCTCTCCAAAAAATTGTTTAAAGAAAATTCATCAACTGAAAGCAAAAGTGCATCTACTTGTTCTAGCAATGATATTAGTATGCCCTTATTGCATCATGCATACAGTAATATAAATTTTGGTAATATCATTAGTGATATAAATTCCTTGCCTAATGAATATACAAGTATAGTTTTGGAAAAAAAATCTCTAGATACTAATATTATTTCTAGCAGTGTAGTAAGTTTAAATCTTTCATCTACACCTTATATTGCTAATATTCTTTCTACTATAGCTTCAGAGTCAGATTTAAGCTCTTCAGGTTTTGATGATGACAGTGATGAATTATATTTACCTGAAGATAATTTCATATTGCAACTTGATGCTAATATTGAAATACTGTCAAATAATAATAAAAACTTTTTAGTCGGACCTGATAAGAAACGAGTATCTGAATTTGTTTGCAGAACATTAAGAGGTGTGCAGAGGTATTTGCATGCTTCTAACCTTTTCACTATGAAAATATACGGGACATTTATATTCCAAACTTTTGAAACCTGGCTCAATAAAAAATTTTTTTTGTTTTTTTTGCTAGATTTTTCTAATTTTTTACTATCAGAAATCTATCTTTAAAAATTTCTCAATGTAATTAACCAGATTTATATGATATAAAATTAAAGTTAAATACATGGATAAAAACACATATTCGCGAAAACAAAAATGAAGTCTAAAAACATCAAAAGAAATACAATCAACTTAGACATCCAAAATGTTCAATCTCCTATAATTTATGACATAATTAGAAATCAATCTTGTTATATTTTCGTAGTCACTGAGACATGGATAAAATCAGAGAACTCTTCTGCAATCCGAAATAGTATGACGCAATCAGTATTCAAAACAATTCAATATTGTTAATTAGACCGTCATGGAGGAGGTGTAGCTATGGTTTTCTGAGACTACCTAAATATCAAACCCTTGTTACTATTATTCACCTGCCATTCCTACGAACGCCCAGCCATAAAAATAAGTTTAGCTAATAATGTATATTTCATCATCGCAATTTATTGATCAAATTCAATTGATTCAACTGAAATTTTTTTTCAGAATTATACGAGCTCTTGGAAGAACTTTAAACTATTTCTGGTGAAGTTTTATTGTGTGTTAATTTTAACTGTCCAGGCAATAGTCCAACAACTATAGACTTGCGACTTACTGATGTTCTTGGTACCTCTAATATGATACAACGGATTCATAACTCCAACTCGTATATCTTTAATTATTTATACTGCTAATCTACTTGACCTTTTAACCAATCGCAGAGACGACAATTTGCTTTACAACCTTAAGGTCAAAGATCTGGGAATTTTAGATCAATACATGATTTAAGCTGCATTACAACACCATACTTCGAAAAACAAAACTGTTTGGTTCTCTTAACAAAGTTTCTTAAAGCTAAATATATTATGCTTCATAATCGAACTCCAAATGATGCCGTGTTGCACTTCATTGGCGATAAGTGTTGACGATTATGTTGAACAAACAAAACTAACGCGACAACTGTTCCTGATTGATTGGCACCAATGAAGAAATATGTAAAAAGACTTAGTATGCACGATGATAAATGGCAATCAGCAGATGCCAAAAAAATTAAAAGCAGACATCAAAAACTGGAACATCGTTTCAAAATTAGAGGCTTATTTGTAGACAAAAAACTCTACCAAAATGCATGTCGTGAGGCATCTGCAGCAACCAACAAGTCAAGGCGTATTTTGAACAAAAGCAAAATTCATTTCAGGGTAATCAAAAAGAAATATGGAGTATTGCTAAAAAGTTACTGCGCAAAAACTCTAAAAATGTAACTAAAAATAATAATAATAATAATAATAATAATAATAATAATAATAATAATAATAGGAGAGGAAAAGTGTGAAACAACAAATCAATATTTCATTAAGAAGTTTGAAAGAGTCAGGAATATAATCCAAAAAAGGCTGACTGCCCTTCTGAAATAATATAACATTTCAGAGTTATCACTCCTTTCAGCAACTTTAATGTCAACACTCGGTACAATTGCACCTAAAGATGTCTCTAAAATAATCAAAAATCTCAAACTCAAGGCATCACCTCTCGATTTTATTCCTTCCAATATTCTAAAATTTTTTGCTGAAGTAGTAGTCCTGTTATTGTTCACTTAGCTAACCTATCATTTAATTTTGGAATTTCCCTGCCTCAAATAAGATTGCCCAAAAAACAAAAATTCCAAAAAAACCCAGATCTAACTAATTTTGATCCTATCAATCTACCTCTTATATTAAATCTGAACACTGTTACCGAAATTCTTGGAATTCTTAATTTATCTAGACTTCTTCCGCATGTAACTTTGTCTGTAAACTTTAACCCTTTACAATCTAGTTTCCGATTTAATCATTCAACTGAAACAACACTCCCCAAGATTTGCATTGACATCCTATCAAACATTCATAATGTATCAACTACTATCCTACTCTCTCTAGGCATATCAGCAGCCTTTGATCCTATTGATCCCAAACAACTAACAGAGCGTGCAAAAAACCAATTTTGGTATCACAGTAACTGCAACGGAATGGCTGTCTTCATACCTTCAAACAAAATCATCAATCTCAGGTATTTCAGCAGGAGTGCCATAAGGTAGTGTTATTGGCCCATTTCTTTTTTCCATGTTTGTGTCTCCCGTAAATTGTATTATAGCTAAACTTGGATATAATCTTGGATATAATTGATGATACTCAACTGTATACTGCCATCAGACCCGGTATAGACCACATAAACCATATAGCTCAATGTGCAAATTCAATCACTCTATGGTATTTTGAGAAAAGACTACTGCTTAATCCAAAAAAACAGAAGCTGTTTTACTTGGAACTAGTTTACAAACATTTAAAAGTTAAAGACAAACCCATTTTTTATTCTCAGTTTCAATTCTTACTTCATCAAATTTGGTAAAAATTCTTGGTATTACCTTAGACTCGACACTCTCTATGGACCAGCACATAAAGACTAATGCAAAATCATGCAGTTACCATATTCGTGCACTTCATTTATTTTTTACCCAAATTGCAGCAATAATAAATGCCTGTGGACTTGCAAACTCTCGACTTGATTACTGTAGCAGTCTTCTATCTGGAACTTCTCAAAAAAGTTTAAGCAAAATTTAACGTATTCAAAATAAGTTAGCTTGTGTTGTTTGTCACTCTTCTTTCCGTTCACAATGAGAATATTTGTTTCAATCGCTCCATTGGTTACTATTTAATCTACAAAATCTCATAATTTATAAAACCATATCATCCAAGTCGCTCCATACCTTTCCGATTTCTTAAAATTTCAAACCTCCCAGCTCCCCAACACAAGATAGTCAGTCTTGACCTAAACAAATGCTTGTTTTTTAGTGCTTCTGCATCACTTCATCATATTTATGATTGTTGTCGAACTAACACACTTTAATCTCTAATTAATATTATCATCATTGTTGTTATTATTAGTATTATCATATGTATATATATATATGAATGTGTGTGTGTGTAAAATATATACATATATAAATATATATACGTATTTATATTTATTTATATATATGTTTGCATCTATGGTTTACTTTGCAGAGTATTGACAAAGAATTTTGCTGTGTGTACACAAAACAGAATTGTTGCATTTTTCAAAAATACTTCGAACTTTTTATAAAGTGATCTAACACAGAGTTTGCACCTACCTCCTTTTCTTTTTACACCAAAATTACTATCATCTTTTGATTTATTTTCATAATTGCTACTTTTTGTGATATTTAATGTATCATTGAATATCTTAAATCAACTTTTGTAATTAAACGCTTGCAAGTTTAATAAGTATGTTTATTTTTATTTATGTTTATTTTATATATATATATATATATATATATATATATATGTTTATATATATGTAATACATTGTTTATATATATGTAATATATGTTATATATATGGCGGAGGCCACATTTGGAGCCCTTTCTTTCGGCTTAGGGTTTATTAGTAGTAATGAGGCAATTTTTTGGGCTATTAAACGGTATTCTAAGTACTATCTATGCTTTGTGTCAAGTTCTTCAATCTAATTTTAAAATTAATAAAGTACCAAAAACTATAAAACACAAACAACCATCATCATCACCAAGTTCTCTAAACCTATCATTCACTAATATTCGTGGTCTTCGAAGTAACTTTCTTCTGTTGAGTCTTATCTCTTGCTAAGTTCACCAGACTTACTTGCTCTTTGTAAGACTAATTTGAGTTCAGCTGTCTCATCTTGAGATCTTAGTGTTGATGGTTATCTTACCTTTATTCATAAGGACTTCAATAGTTACATGCTTGGCCTGGGCATTTACATTCGTACGAGTTCACCTATTTGTCGTGAAACTAGGTTTAAACCCACAAACTGTTCTTTCATGTGCTTTTGTTTAGCACCACTTTACTCTATCGCCTTTATGTTTGTTCTATATCGCTCTTCTTCATCTCAAGACTGCACTCTTTTTGATGTTATTTCTGATCATATTGACCAAGCCCTCTCTCTTTATCTATCAGCAGATATAATTGTTGTCGGTGACTTCAATGCTCACCACTCTGAATGGCTTGGGTCTAGTATCAGTGATTCTGCAGGCATTAAAGCCCTCAACTTTTGCCTTTCACAATCTCTAACTCAAATATTCAACTTTCCAACTCGCTTTCCTGACAATCCGAATAATTTACCTTTTCTACTTGACTTATGTCTTGTTTATGATCCTAGTCAGTGCTCAGTTTCTCCACATTTACCCTTAGGTGCTTCTGATCACAGTTTGATCTCTCTAAAACTAATATCTCATTCTTCTTCATCGCCTTAATCCCCCTATTATCGTACCTCTTACAACTACAGTTAAGCTGAATGGGATTCTTTCTGTGTTTCCTTTGTGACGGCCCTTGGGTAGAAATCTTTTGTCTTCCTGTCGATAAATGCGCATCTTACATAACTTCGTGGATTCAGGCTGGCATGGAATCTTTTGTTCCCTCTCGACAATTAGAGGTCAAGCCTCACTCTCCTCCATGGTTTTCCTCAATCTGTGCTGCTGCGATTGCCAATCAAAACAGTTACTTCCATATTTATCAGCAAAACAATTCTCCAGAAAACAGACATCTGTTTATTATTCCTTGAAACTATTGTAAAAAGGTTTTGTCTAACGCCAAAGCCCGCTATTCTCAGGTCATAAAATCTAGTATCTCATCTCAAAAATTTGGCTCCGTGACTTATGGATAATCTTTAATAGTATTAATAATATAGGCAAATCTTTAATTCCAACTCTCTTCTATAGTTCAGACTTTGTCACCTCACCTAAAGACAAAGCTGAATTGTTTGCTAAACACTTTTCATCAATATCACGTCTTGATTCCACTAGTTGCGTTCTACCTGATATTGCCAACAAACAGGTTGATCCATTGCTTGACATTCTTATCACTCCAGCTTCTGCATCTAAAGTGATTTCCTGCCTAGACTCTTCTACAGCTTTTGGCCCGGACAACATACCTGTCATCGTCTTGCAGAAGTGTTCTCCGTAGCTGTCGTCTATACTCTCTAAACTATTTAACAAGTGGTTATCAGAGTCTTGTTTTCCAGCCTGCTGGAAAACAGCATCTGTTATCCCTATTTTCAAAAATTCTGGAGAGCAATCTGATTCGTCTAACTACCGTCCCATTAGTTTTCTTCCTATCATGAGCAAGGTTTTTTGAATCTTTAATTAACAAACACTTAATTTCTCATCTTGAATCTAATAACTTACTTTCTGACCATCAATAAGGATTTCGATCTTCTCGTTCTACAGCTGATTTGCTAACAGTAATAACTGATAGGTTTTATCGTGCATTAGATAAAGGTAGAAATGTTAAGGCCATCGCTCTTGACATTTCTAAACCTTTTGGTAAAGTTTAGCATGCTGGGCTTCTCCATAAGCTTTCTTCTTATGGTGTATCTGGCAACATCTTTAAGATTATTCAATCCTTCCTTTCCAATCGTAGTATAAAAGTTGTCCTCAATGGACAGCACTCTTCTTCTTATTCTATAACTTCAGGGGTTCCTCAATGTTCTATCCTTGGCCCTATACTCTTTTTATTTTACATAAATGATCTTCCAGATATTATTACATCAAAGGTGGCATTGTTTGCTAATGATACTACCATATATTCTTATCGTTATAAGAAACCAACACTCTCTGATTGCTTGGAGAGGGCATTTGAGCTTGAAAAGGATATCGTTTCTGCTACAGCATGGGGCTCACAGTGGCTGGTAAAGTTCAATACAGATAAGACTCAATTTTTTTCAGCCAATCGTTATCGCAATAGTTTAGATCTTCCTATTTTCATGAACGGTGATGTTCTCGATGAGTCATCTACTCTTCATCTACTGGGATTAATTCTTACTTTCAACCTTTCTTAGAAACCGTATACCAAATCAATTATAAAATTAGCATCTGCTAAGGTGGTATCTCTTTACCGAACTCGTCACTTTCTTACTTTGGATTCTATTCTCTATCTCTATAAATCTCAAATCCAGCCTTGTATGGAATACTGTTGCCATATCTTGGGCGGACCTTCTAATGATGCCCTTTCTCTTTTAGACAAAGTACGAAAACGCATTGTACACATAGTCGGACCTGCTCTTGCAGCCAACCTCCTACCATTATCACATCGTCGTAATGTTGCTTCTCTTTCTCTTTTCTACAAATACTATAATGGGCACTGCTCTAAAGAGCTAGCGTCTCTTGTGCTATCAACTAAAATTCGTTCTCATGTTACTCGTCATTCAATTAAGTCTCATTCTTTTTCTGTGACTGTTCCTAAGTGCCCCTAAAACGCTTATTGGTCTAGTTTTTTTCCTCGAACATCATCTCTTTGAAATTCGATTCCTTCATCGTGCTTTCCTGATTCTTATAATTTGCGATCTTTTAAGTCGTCCGTCAATCGTTATCTTGCTCTACAATCTTCATCTTTTCTCTTTCAGTAACTTCAAACTTTTATTAGTGGCTGCTTGCAGCCTTGTTGGAAGCGAAGATTTTTAAAAAAAAAGGAGAAAAAAAAAAAGTGATTTGCGAATAGAAACGTGTAACTTTAAAGACAAATTTGGAACTTGACTGGAGTTGGTTTGCTACAAGAGGTTTACCAAGTTCTTTTAAAAATAATCTTCTGCGAAGCTTCTGTTTATTTCAAGTAGGATTTAGATGCATTAAAATTACAAAAGCATTAGCAGCAGAAATATCTAGGATGTTGTAAAAGATTACTAAAGGACACCTAATTTATAAGATTAGTCGAACGAATAATAGATTTCATTAATATTTATAGAGCATTGCTATATTTTTAATTACCTGCGGGTCATTCTCTTTGTAGAAAAAATAGAGATCATTTGGTCAAAGGTATCTACCACCCCTTTCGTTTAATTATAGTCTTGATTTTTTTTTCTGGGCCCTCCCCAGGAACACAACTAGTATAAACTTGTGCATTTCAGACTTTTGCTGGTTCGGATTTTATACTTGGTTCATTTGATCTTAAACGATATGCAGGGTGAAAAAGTTTTTTTAAAACACGTACGCTCTATGCATGCTAAAATTAACCTCATCTGTAGAAAGTTCAGCTCTACACAAGTACAAACAAAGATCATGTTATTTAATGCCCTTTGCAGCCCAATCTATGGATGTCAGTTGTGGTATTTTGGAGAAAAGACTCATTCCATCGTCTATGGGTTGCATATAATAATGCACTTCGCTTGATATTAAACAAGCCACCACGGAACAGTGCGAGTGAATAATTTGTGAAACATAGTGCTCATTCACATAATGTTGTTATTCGCAAGCAACGATACTCATCACTGCTTCTGCTGCGGAATAGTAAAAACCTCGTCATAAAAGCTTTTGTTAACTTGGACAGGTTCTTGCAGTCTCCACTAATGTTTAAATGGAGAGCTAAGTTATATTTATAACATTTTAATTTCTTATCTTTCTTATTTATTTATTTTTTTTCCTTTTTTTTTTTTCTGGGGTTCTGTTTATATTCAAGTGCGTTGGTCTTTGTTTTATTCTAATCCACTTTATTTTACCCATTGCCTATTTATTATATTGGGCCTTGAGCATGTCAATAAATTTGATTGATTGATTGATTATATATTGTCTATATGAACAACGTCCGCTAGAGGAAACCAGCTGTTCATCAACAGTAATATTTTTATATAGTTTAAAACTGTTTGAAAGTGTTTGAAACTGTTTGAAAGTGTTTGAAACTGTTTGAAAGTGTTTAAAACTGTTTGAAAGTGTACCCTAATGTCGAAAACCTCACGAATAGGTTCAATTTTGTGTTTGCTTCAAAAGTGTAACAATTCTGTATGCTTTACACACAGCAAATCAAGTGGCTTTGTCGTAAAATCTCAAAATTCTTTAAATGGTATTATAATGTTATTACATGTTAACCATATATTTACCACTCTCCTTTATGGGATGGCATTAGTACGGCCCATATGTTGCTATGTTTATATCATTAAAACCACACTAAATGAGAACGAATGTCACACTTCATTTGTGCATGTGGCTCACGTGTAGGAAGTAAACGTTAGCTATATATGTACCACTCCTCTTTATGGGATGGTGTTGGTGCGGCCCACATTTGATTATAATGCTTATATCATTCACAACCACACTAAAAAAGAACAAAAGCCACACTATCCTTTTACAAGAAAGTTTAACGTGGATACGATGGAAAAAAACCTATATAAAAAAGTCATTATGTTGACATAATAACTTTGTTATTTAGGACTTTTATATACTGTAAAAGTATAGTGCGGCTTTCGTCTCTTTTAGTGTAGTTTCTCTGTAGTGTTGTTTCTCTGTGTGTGAGCTTATGTGTAAATAATAACTTTCATTAAAACTTTATTCTCAAGCACATAAATATACAAGAACATTTCATTAAACTTATTTATTCGTTCTTCTTTCGATGCATACGACTACCACCACGATCTGCTGAGTTATGCAGTGAGGCGGTGATGGCATTGTTAACATCTTTGTCTGTAGCAGTTTTGCAATGCCTTCGAATAGCAACTAAAAATAGTTTATTATTATTTATTACTTAGTTGATACAAAGAAAAAGTTCATTTATTGAGGAGTAATGTAAATTTTGTTAATAAAAATAATTTATGAACTTTGAAATATGACGCACTCTAGTATGATGTAATATTAGTAATAGCTACTTTACTTACTTGTAATAAACTTTGCAAACGTCTCAATTGAATATTTGCGTTTCCCAGAGCGACAACAATTCATCTGTAATTCATCAGTCATGAAGACATTCAAAATGATTTATACAATGTCCGATATGTATTTTCCACCTGCTGTTGCTAGCCAGTTAATCTAAATACAGAAAACTAAACTATTTATAATAGTTGAGTTACATTTAAACTATATTATAAATTAAAAATAATTAAACAATACTAAAAACACAAAATTTTATAAATACATACATACATACATACATACATACATACATACATACATACATACATACATACATACATACATACATACATACATACATACATACATACATACATACATACATACATACATACATACATACATACATACATACATACATACATACATACATACATACATACATACATACATACATACATACATACATACATACATACATACATACATACATACATACATACATACATACATACATACATACATACATACATACATACATACATACATACATACATACATACATACATACATACATACATACATACATACATACATACATACATACATACATACATACATACATACATACATACATACATACATACATACATACATACATACATACATACATACATACATACATACATACATACATACATACATACATACATACATACATACATACGGAAGTTTTACTTAGAAGTTACAGCAACACTTTGTTAACATTTTATTAATATTTGAGTAAAACTTACAAATAGTGAGGCCATTTCATCATCCTGACATTGCAACAACATGACATCTTATTCTTCTACGCTTCTTACTTTCTTAAATAAACTTTCATCAGTATGACCAATTGACATACGTTCAATCAGATGTTTTAACTCTTTTAATGTGGAGGTTACAGATTTTACCAAATCAAATCAAATATCATTATTTCAAAAAATTCTAATTATTAACAAGAGAGTTAAACTAATATATGTATTTTAAAAGATTTCTCACCTTTAAGTAAGTTTTCACTGGAGGTCAATCTGTATTCAATCGACTGCGTGATTGGTGTGAGGGTGTGAGTAGAATTTTTGGAATGAGCGATAACAGGGGGTAGAAAAAACTCCTGAGATTACTGCAATAAATAACACACAAAATCTTAAAAAAGTGTATAGTTTTCTAGTTTATTACATTCATACAAATATTTATAATTTAATTATCTTGAAGTATAGTTATTCTACTTAACAACAAACAAATAAAGCTAGTTGAAAGTAAATTTTTTTCTTCAGGATCATTTAGTAATGACATAAACCTTTCACTAGATTTTCCTTAGTGTTGCATCTCTCTCAAAACACTCAAGCCATTTTTCAAATTTTTATATCTAATATTAATATTATCATTTTTTAACTTGTTTAATACTTACAGCATGGTGTGGTATTGACAATAATGGTTGGCTTCTAGGCAATCATGTCTAAAATAATTTTGTGTTATAAAAATAAAGTAAAACTTTTATCTAGTTCAAGAAATGTTAGAAAAACGTACAATTGTTGACATGCAGTTCTGAGAATTCCATATTTAAATATATATTTTTACATTTCCACCATTTAAATTAATATTTTCAATTTCTTTCATTAATTTGTTTAGAATTGTTTTAAAAAAAAGTAACTTTATAAATTTGCAGAAATGACAGCTGGCATTAGAGATAGAGGCATGCTGAAATCAGAATCATAATCACTAGGGATATTGACATGAACTTGGGAAATAAATAATGAAGGTGCTAATCGTTTAGATGTTATTTTAATACAACATGAACCACACTCGTTTTAAACTTTATCACAAAATTATAAATTATTACTCTAATAAATTTATCTCATTTGGCACTTTACAACCTACAAAAACTGTTATTGTTTGGTTAAGACAGCAATTTTATATTGATTATTGTCAAAAAGAATTGTTTTATCAAAATAATTTGTATTTTTATGAAATATGAGAAAATATAAACCTCACGATTTAAATTATTCTCATTTATTAACTTTGAGAAAAGTTTTATCCCAAAATACTTAGAACGCAAATATTTATAACAAAAAAATATTGCAATTTGAAGAAGAAGAAAAAAAAGAAAGTGAGTCTCAATCTGAAGAAACAAGCAGAACAGATGTTCCTAATTTAATCGAGAGATATAATTTACCTTCCTCTCTTATTTACGCAGACCCCATCAATATCAAAAATCAAATTGAAGGAGAAAAACGTTTTCAACAAGATTTAAACACTTTATTGCCTATCGATATTATGCTAGGTAGCAACTTGGCTACATCATTGATAAGTGATCAAGAAAAATGGAAAACTTATCTAAATGTAGGAGGTAACGCTAATGCTTTTAAAAAAATTTAAGTCTAAGCATACAAAACGAATTTAACGATCAAATCGATAAAAGAAACATAAGCAAAACGTTAAGAACAATGAGAAATTTAAGAAAATATACTCCACAAGATAAAACTTCTCTTAATCCAAATCCTCCAACATCAATTGAAACCAATGAAACATCTCATAAGAGTACTCAACACTAATGAAGATTCTCTGGAAGTCTCAATAACTTAATTTCTGAGATAAAATATGAGATTTGGAAACCTAATAATAATGGGTTATGGTGCTACGCAAAATCTTTTTATAATAGTTTCTAGCAATGGTAAACAAATAATTGCTTTCTAAAGATTTTTTTTGGTGGATAAATAAGGAAGTAATGATTACGATTAGATATTGGAGCAGCACAATGAGAAGAAAATCATAAAGAAGAGTGAGGTTTGACTAGAAATCCATGAGATAACTTAAGAACCACATCTGTCAGCAGGAAGACAAAAAAATTTAACCTAAGGGCCATCGCGAAAAAAATCAAGGACAGAATCACAGTTAAATTTATGGTAGTTTTAATATTTTTTCAATTAACGCATTAGTTTTTTTTAGATTCTCAAACATTGATCAGGAATGCTTAGAAGGCAAAATAAAAGAGTGGAAGAATAGAGATGATTCTCTTTTGTTTTCATCTATTTTGAACCAAAAGTGATTGAATGTCAAGACGAGTTCCTTTTTGTTTACCAAGCAGGCTGGCAAAAGAAACTGCTCAATAAATATGGAAATGAAATGATCTTTTTAGATGCGACATACAAAACCACTCGATATTCGTTGCCCTTGTTTTTTTTTGTTGTAAAAACGAATGTTGATTTCCAAATTGCAGCAACATTTGTTTTAGAAAATGAAACCTTTGAATCAATTAAAAAAGCACTGAATGTAATAACGGATTGGAATATTGATCTGAAACCCTTATATTGTATGACTGGTTATTGTAATAAGGAAAAACGAGCTGTGGAAACTGTTTTTATTGGTTTGTTTCTTATTGTTTATCTTAATTTATTTGCTTATAAAAATGATTTCTTTGTTTTCTTTTATATTAACCAATCTTAAACACAAATTGTTGCTGAAATGAATGTCATGTTGATTATAACTTCCTTTTTTTTTGTTTTTTTATTAGGGTGTGAAGTTTTTATATGCGATTTTCATAGAGAACAAGCGTGGGATCGTTGGCTTGAAAAAGACAGCAAACGGTTGCTACAGCAGAAAAGATGAAATTTTGAGTATATTGCGAAGTCTTGCTTGGTCAAAAACTTGTGAAAGGAGGTAAAAGCCACACAAGTGTTAGAGTTTTCAGAAATCTGAAGACTTGAAAGTTTTTCTAAACTAAAACATTATATTGAAACTTATTGATTGCCAATAAAGAAGGTATTTAATATTAACCATGAGTCAACTCTCTATACTTTTATTTGATTATAGATGTATTTAAAACTTTCACATGTTTGTAAAATAAAATGCTGTTTTAATGAAGAGGTGGATCTGCTGCTACAGACAAAATTGTCTACTTATCAGTTGTAACACAAACAACGGTGTCGAGAGGCAAAATGCATCTTTTAAATATTCCTATTTAAAAAGATACAACAGTTCATCATTGACTGGAATGTTGACTTTATTGACAGAGGAATTTTTCACTGATAAACTAGAAAGGTTTGTGCTTTTTCCCCAAACATTTGTTACATATTGAAGACAAGGCAACTAATATTTCTCTATGATAGTATACTTTTTCTGTACTAAAATTTTAACATCACTTTAAATAAAGAAATTATGTATTTAATTTTGTATAGAATAATGTCTTAAGTGTTGGTTTAATTGTATTCGCAAATTTTAGTTACATTGATTTCAACTTCAAAATGGATGCCCGATACAGAAGATATGCTTGTTGGGTACCAAAATATCTCTACAATTGCCCGCACAGTTTTGTTAAGCATTGTTTAAAGCGAAAGTCCACTGCATTTAAAGAAAGTTGTTATCATTAAACCTGGTATTTTTTCACTATCTAGTACCTGTGGTACTTCAGTTCAACAATTTATATCATTTGGTGATGAGATAAGTATGCCAAAGAGTACCTGCGTTAATTGGCTATTAACAGCTTACTTATGCAAACACTTTTTTGTTGTATTCCGAAAGTATCCTGCATGGTCTTGGAATGCGTTATCTGTTCTTTATAGGAATTCTCCATACTTGAATTTAGATGCCAAAAGTTATAAAATAGAGCATGAAAAAACAACTTTTAACTCATTCAAGGCGTTGTTGCCTCTAAAACAAGATCAGGCTGTTATTGTCAATCAAAAACAGTCATCTAAATATACTCAACCCATTTATTCTGGTGTAGATGTAAGGGAGATGTTTAACACAGTGAAAAATTTATCATTTGAGTTTGATGAAAACTCAGGTAAAATCATGCTACTGCACAAAACTCTTTCTTCACTTATTGAAAAGTTGAACAAAAAAAGAGTAAGAGAATCTGGTATTCCTGTTCGCCGGTTAAATGATAAATTGAGTAATTCATTAAAGGAACACATCTAAATACCTATTCGGAAACCAATAAAACTTCCATTTAAACGTGTTGGATCTAGAAAAGACAAGGCTATAGCTGCTTCAAAAATATTTATTACAGAAGAATTTTACTCAGCCGACACAGTTAAATTAGAAATTGTTGAAAAATCCATTAAAAATGATAGATCAATGGAGGAACAGGTAATTTTTCTTTCTGATAATGATGAAGAATTTTTTGAAGCAAATGTAATTTATAAGACTAATCTTTCTGCTGATGATTTTAATGATATTAAAATCAATCAGATGTTATGAGACACTGTGATCCATTCTGTTCAAAGTATGATTAATGGTGTTAGTGGTTTACAGGATCTAGTTTTGGGTCAAAACTTATCATTTCATGCCGTCAAAGAATCTTTTGTACAGGTGTTGCATGATGGTGATGCACATTGGCTAACAATTAGCACTTTTGGTTGTTCTAATGGTGAGGTGTGCCTGTTAGACAGCATGTTTCATGGTAAAGTCAAAAATCATGTCATCAGGCAAATTTGTGCAATAATGCAGTGTACCAAGGATATTTTAACTGTACGAGTTTTACCTGTACAGCAACAGGCAAATGGTGTAGATTGTAATTTGTTTGCACTAGCATTTGTGAAGCATATTGCTTTTACTGGTTTGAAACCATTTATATTGGATTTGAAGATATTGATATGCGAAAGTATTTACTTCAAAGTATTTCGCGAAACCACCCAAATGAAATTCCTAAAACTTTAAAAAAAACAATGTTTTGCAAAGAAAAAAAAATTGTATTTAATCCATATTGCATTTGCAGACAAGTTTGGACGGCTTCAGATAATTTTATAAAAGACAGGTTAGTGAATTATCTATAATGATATTGTAGGACTTATTGTTTCAGTCATTTCTTATAATTATATTTTTATCTAGTCACCTTTATTATAGTTTTAATTAACTATATTTGTACGCAAAGCAATATTAAATTTAGGCATATGGTGCACTGTGAAAAATGTGAATGCTGGTTTCATCGTGTATGTAAAAATATACCAGAATATGTGTTGTAGCATGAAAGTGCTGAATGGTTTTGTTCGAAGTGCTTAATAACTTTATAGTTTTATGTCAATAACTTATTTGCATAATAATTTAATTTTTTTTTTAGAATTTAGCAATTTAGAGTGTTACTATTTTGCAAGTTTACTAAGGTATTAATTTAGTTGTTTAGAGTTAATTTTATTTCTTTTTTAGAGTGAATCTTATTAATCTTAATGTTTAGAATTAATATTAATTAGTTAATTAAAGTTATTTAGTTGTCTTGACTAAAGTTTATTTAGTTGATTAGAGTTAATGTTATTTAGATGATTAGAGGTAATGTTATTTAGTTTCCAAGAGATAAGGTTATTTAGTTGTCTAGAGTTAAGGTTATTTAGATGATTAGAGTTAGAGTTAAGTTTATTTAGTTGAATAGAGTTAAGGTTATTTAGTTGATTAGAGTTAAGGTTATTTAGTTGATTAGAGTTAAGGTTATTTAGTTGATTAAAGAGGTTTTATTTAGTTGTCTTGAGTTGTCAATGTTAATTATGTTGTTGTTTAGAGTTAATTTTTTTACTTTTTATTTATTTTTTAAGCTTTCATCTAAAGATGTTAAACTTTAAACTTGTTTTCTTATTAAGCTTAGGACTTAAAATATACTGTTTATTGTTGTAAAGATGATTTACATTTTTTTATAGAGGTATTTAAGGCAAGTGTCACATTTGCAATTTTGATTGGCGCATATGGTTTTTCTATAGTTATATATGTAAAAAAGTAATTTTGTATTTACTCCCTTTTACATTATTATATGTATTGAATTGTTGTATCATTAAATACCTTTTAATTACCTTTAAATACATTTTCGTTTAAGTATTGTTATACCCTGTTTAATTTGATAAGTTTATTTTTAAGGTCATAATTTATTTACTTTTCGATTTTTTTAATAAAGATCTAATATTAGACATTTAAAAGTAAAAGGTGTTTTTATTTTAAAAAATACTGATAAAAAAGATATTCTTAAAACCAATTTTATTTACATGTTTTAAAGGGTGGCTCTTGAAACAAAAATTTTGAAAAAACATTATCTCCTACCCCTGAATGTATTGAATAAAATAATACTAACCTTATAATTAAAAATATATATATATATTTTTAGGCAAAGACCTATCGTAGCCAATTTTGATACCGGTATACCGGTATGGTCGCCCAAAATTTAAGCTTAAACTCCAGCTCGAAGTATTTCAATACTTATATAATACTTACGTAACTTTGTTTTCTATAAAGTGTAGAGGCTACGTTTGACTGTTTTTGGTTGCGTTTTAATGTTTTTCGCGCCAATTCCGACACTACCGATTGTTAAGTCGTTGGTAAAAAAAATAAACAAGGTTCTTAATGCGTCCGCGGAGGTATGATCGGTATGCTCAAAAAATTTTAAATACGTCATTGTTAGGGGTAGCTCAAGACCCTTTAAAATATGGCGGGTCCTTAAAATTTTGAAAAAATAAGTTATTCTATAGAAGATTAACCTGGTACTCAAAACAAGGAAAACTGTATAAAAATTTCAAAAAGAATACTAATTTTTTATAAAAATTGTTGTTTTAAATTTAATTGCTTTTTAGATTTAATTGATTTTAAGCGAATATATAAAAAATGTTTTTTTATAAAAAAAAAATTTCAATCGAGTGTTATTTTACTATATTTAACACATTCAGGGTGTAGGAGATAATATTTTTAAAAATTCTTGTTTCAAGTGCCAGTTGTTAATTTTTAGACTGTGCTTACAGACGAAAAACAAGTTCTTGACATTTGCTTGCAAAGTGCAGCCTTCTACTCGGTCTTGTAACATGTGGCCTTGCTATTTTCGGCCTTATTAATAACTCTGGTTAGAGCCAGATTTACCAATAGACAGACTAGGTAAATCCAGCCAAGGGCTTTTTTAGTCTAGGACCAGACGTTTTAAGGGGTTTGTTACAAATATTAAATGTTAAAAACGAGGATCTTTGTTTTATTATGCAATTTAACTACTTATAAATAATGCGGACCCCAAATACTGATTCTACTGAAGGTCTCCGAGAATGTAAATCTGGATTTGATCCTTGATCATATCAATAGACCAACGCATCAAATTTAGAATTGAACTCACATGAAGCGCTTTCAATATGCTCAACTCTGGGAAAATATAATATATGGTCAGAGTAGGCATCAAACCTTGAAACAAGTATTTTAAAATCTACCCTAGTCATTACATAGCCTACTACATAGTTATTAGGATCATGGTTAGGGTATAGTTTTAAGTGATACTCGTTTTGCGTACAATATCTTTTTACTGACATTAAGGGGTGGCTTGAAATACTCATCCTCCAAAATGAGTCGCACCCTAGGACTATCAAAATATAAAGATTTTGTTTTCTCGGATTCTAGAACATAACTTACCTATAAAAAATTCATTTTTCGTCATTATAGAGTTTTATAGCAAGTTCCATTTCATTTAAATTTTAGACTACTGCGTGCTTCAATTTATCTAGATTTGAGAGGTTAAAATAAAGCATTTATTTTCCGCTGTGTTACTTCAGGTTTTAGAAACCCAACCGTTTTAGAAACCTAAGCGCACTTGTCAAAGCGAAGTTCAAGAACCACGATTTATATTTAGCTTATGGCACGCGTGACATCGGTAAATTTTAACACGGGAAAGCACCCAAATGCTATTTTAATTATAGTGCTCAGAGACAAGACCATTATGCCTTCCTAGAACTTCCGTTGAATATTTGTTTCAAATCATACTACTTAATTAAATAGCCTGATTTTTCAGGCGATGTAAAGTTTTAAAAATTGAAATTATATGTCGTGTGGAATATTTGCAATTAATAAAGTAAATATTTTGTTAAAAATAATAAGAAAAGCTCAAAATCTGAGCTTCGTAACATAATCCTAAGAGATTTTATTTTATATTAATTTGGACACCAGTATTTGGATAGTAGAAATCGTTGATACCTAGGTAGAACCACAACTACTAAATTCTAACCGCGAGCAAGCTAGGCTAATTGAATAACACATTGTTTAAAAATTTGAAAAAAGGTATTTTAATTGGTATTAAAATTTTATAGCTTGAAATTGGTAGAGAAAGTTGCCATGGTTGCCAGAGTCAAAGTTTCAATAAATCATAAAAAACTCCCTTTGTATAGCTGTTGTTATTAATATATTGTAAGACAAGTCAACTTTTTGCAATTTTTTTTTTATTTGAAAATAAAAAACTGTTTTAAAAAAAGATTACTACAGTCTCGATAAGTCGGACTCTTATAGAAGATAGATAAATAGTCCTAAAGTCTAAATAGACTTAGCGAATGTCTGAGTTAGGCAAAGCTTTCTGTATTTATATAAAGTTCAAGGGGAATAGAAAATCTGTTCAAAGTAGTAAAAGTCCGACTTATCCAGAGTTCGAGTTAACTAGGTTCTACTGTATTTGCAAGGTGTTCTGTTCTATATAACATACTAAAGAAAGGACAGTCGAATATTCTTCAAAATTTGGATTACTAAATTGACTGAAAGGTGAAGTAACTAAACCAGTTAACTTCGGGGTACATTTATGGTCTTAATTCTTCTTAAATTTGTTCTAGATTAGCCAGATCAATTCCGGCCTTAAAAAGTCAAATTCGACTGTGCTTATGCTGAAAAACTTTTTAAACTTTTTCGAACTATTTCCATTTTTTTTAAAATAGCTCAAAATCAGTAGCGTAGAGAGAGCGGGGCCAAAGGGAAAATAGCCCCGGTCGTGAAAGCTTAAAGGAGCCGGAAAAAAATTAAGTAGCAAAAAAATATATATATTGTTAAAAAGGCGCATTTTATTCATTATTGAAAAAAATTGTCCTGACGGGATACTTTGAGAATAGCCCTTTTGGGATAACACAATGGGATACCTTGAAAAGATACCCTGGTGTAGACCCAGGGTAGAACTTCTTTTGGAATACTAGTCTCGGACGAGAGTTAGAGGTCTTCTTGTGTTCATACTGTACCATATGGCACAAATCTATATTGTACTCGAAACGTCTATGACACACTTATATCGATAATGTATGTTTACCAACCTAATAATACAGACCACATGATAACTACTTATAAAACGAATAATTCTGCTCCATCTCTGATACTGTCTACACATCACATTTACGCTTGACACTAAAGACAATTTCGTAGAACAACAGTAAATGACTCTTACGTATCTCGACTATTGTTTATTTTTATTGTTTATTTTTACAATATTTTACTTATCAGTTTTTATCAGTATTTTTCTACTTTGAGGCTCTTTGTTTTCCACTGGACATCTGTCCTTTTGTACTTTCATCTCACTCTACTAAACTCTTTTTAACTTTTAATTCATCTCTGAGGCGTTCACTGCTCGGTGCAGCTTCACTAAAATGCATCGCGTTTTACAAACAAACAAACAAAAAGTTATTGTTAAAAAGGCGCAATTTTTACATTATTGCCCTAGGCGCAAAATTCCTTGCTACGCCACTGCTTAGGCAGGAAATAGGGAACCAACACATTAAATCTTAATCTTATATATTTGGATAAGACCATTTGGTTACTAGAGGTCACTATTATTTGGTTATTAAATTAAGCATTAATACATATGATCATTTTTTAGTAGAGTTTTCTTTTAAAAAATTCTATTCTATTCAAGAAACGCATGTTTCATTGTAAAGAAGAATAATAACAAAAAGAGTTAATTCCATCAAAGACCGCTTTAAAACAAAGTTCCATCGGTTAACACTCTAACATCCAAAACAAAATTAGAAACGGTAACCGAAAAATACGGCCTAATTCTGAGAGATGTTAAAGTCTGCTAACCAAGTTCCATCATGGAAATTTCCGTATCGTCCATAGAAAAATCAAATTTTATCATAATAGACCATTATGAAAAAATTTACTTTTTTTTAAAAAAAAATAAATAAATAAATGTTTGAAATATGTATTTTAATAGATTTATCAAAACAATATTTGATGTATTTAAGAAAAAAATTTTTAACTTATTTAGATTGTTGACTTGGTAACAAAAAGATTAATAAAATAGTTTTAGCGGTTTTCCATAAACAAAAGGCTTTATAAACATTTTTAAACAATCGGCATGTTTTGCATAATTATACCTTGAGCGAATTACGCATAAATACAAGTGAACTTTGATCGACATGTGAGTTTTTTTAATCAACCCGAATTAACAAAGGTGGGCACTTCCGATAAAAGTTCCGATAATCGATAATCGATAATTATCGGATTAAGAAAAATTATCGATTATCGGACTAACCTAACTATCGGACTATCGATTATCGGACCGGCAAAGTTGAACTTCCGATAAAGCGATAATTATCGGATCAAAGAAAAATTATCGTAATAAAATTTTTTTTTAAACTATCGGACTAAATTATCGGACCGACTCAAAACTATCGGACTAAATTATCGGACAGACTCAAAACTATCTGACTTCTATTTTTTAAAATGTTCATATATTTAATATTTTGAATTTCAAAATTGGAGTATTTTTCACGAAAAAGACGACATTTAGACAGCCTTCCGCGGCATTCTTGGACAGGTGGCGCGTAATTTGAACAATTTATAATAGTAACTCCGCTCTCGCTGGGTCCTTGCTGCATTCATTTCATCGTTCTGAGTATCACCAGAAGAGTCTGAGTGTCTCTGTGCTTTTAACAGCAGTTAAGTCTGTTAAGTTAAGTTTTTTTTTTTTCTTTCAGTTAAGTTTTTTTTCACCGCAATTTTCACCGCGAACGGACGTGTTTTTAAGAGCGTTTTAAAAAACTTATAATAATGGCGAAAAACTTTACACCAGCACAACTTAAAGAAATCCTTGAAAATCATGAGAATACTATGATGAAAATTTTTAATGATCGGATAGAAAAAATGGAAATTAAATTTAATAACTTAAAAGATGAAAACTTACGTTAAAAAAAGAATTATCTGAGGTACAGAAAGCTGTTGAATTTATAAGCAAAAGCTATGATAAAATAATAATTGAACTTACAGAATTAAAAAAAATAGAGTCGAAAAAATCACCAGATATAAGTAATATTGAAAATGGAAACAATAACATTGAAGAGAAAATAGCAGAACTAGAAGACAGAAGCCGTAGAAACAACTTGAGATTTGTTGGGATTGAAGATAAAGCTAATGAAACTTGGGAAGAAAGTGAACAAAAAATCAAAGAATTCCTCAATACGAAGCTTCATATACAAGAAAATATTTTAATAGATAGAGCCCATCGAGTTGGAAAAGAAACAGGAAAAAACGGATCAATAGTTGTTCGATTTCAAAACTACAAAGACAAAGCCCTAGTGTTAAACAAATATACGACGATGAAGCTTTGGAACGAGCGGTTGTACGTTAACGAAGACTTTAGCGATTTTACAATAAATTTACGAAGAAAGCTTTTCAAAGAAGCGAAGGAATTGCGAGCGAAAGGTAAGTTTGCTAAAGTAACTTACAATAAATTAATTACTCGTGACCTATAATTATAAAGGAATTCTTTTAATATTCTATAATCAAATTTAAAAACAAAAATGGATGACTACGAATCCTTTACTTTTAATTTTCATGATAAATACTTAAAATCAGATCTTAATTCAGATCCAGATGTCAACTTTTTTAATGATGTGAACACACGTTGTTCTTATCTTTATCCCAATAAGTTAAAAGAATTTCTTAATAAAAACGGCACTGAAAATCAAAAAATCAGAATCCTTCACATTAATATTAGAAGTCTGAATAAAAATTTTGAAAAGTTTTGTGATTTTTTAGATGAAACTGAAAATATTTTAATATAATTTGCTTAACAGAAACATGGATTTCTTCGAATGAGTTTAAAAATAATTCCATTTTCCATCTTCTAGGTTTTGAAACAATTTTGTTAGAAAGACAAACAAATAAACGGGGTGGAGGAGTTCTGATTTACGTTAAGGAACACATTGTATATCAAATTAGGAACGATACGTGCGTTTCAGACGGTGATAAAGAAATCGTAACTATTGAAATTTTAAACAATAAAAAAAAAAGTATTCTATTAAGCTGCTGTTATAGACCACCAGATGGTGCGTCTGAAAGTCTTAGTTTCTTTTTACAGCGTAATATCATTCACAAAGGTAGCAAAGAAAACAAAATTACTTTTATAATTGGAGATTTCAACATGAACTGTCTAATTTATAGTAAAGATAAAAAAGTAAAAAGTTTTTATGATGAAATAGATGATGATGGATGATGAATCAGATAGTGATCAGGGCCAGCCCTGGAGAAGAGACTGGTGGAGAGACTGGCCAGATGCAGAAAGAAGATGAGGAGGACCCCTTCAAGTACATGAGGGACGACGACGATCTGTTGGCAAGAAAGGGTGTCCTTGAGGAGGACATTGAAAAAGCTTACGATGAGTGGAACAGAATCAGAGTGAACAGTAAACTACGTGTCTCTTATGACCAGTTCCCCCTGCTCCACAGAGTTCCCTGGTTGGATATGTTCCTCAAGTACAACACCCCCCTCCCCTCCTCCGCAGCTGTGGAGAGGCTGTTCAGTAGTGGTTCAGATATCTTGAGGCCTAAGCGGTCGAACCTGACAGCCGACAACTTTGAAAAACTTGTTTTTATCAAGGGTAACCTTCCCTTGCTTTCTTAAAATAAATTTTTTGTACGTTTTCTTTTTACAACTTTCTAAAATTTGTTTGAAAAATTACCATTCTCTTTTTTGTCGAAATTTTCTAATGCAAAAATTTTTGTGGTTATTTTTTTTATATGCTGGACAGCAATTTTTCTATATACCACCATGGCATACTGCTTTGGGTAACAAGATAAACTATAAGATGCATTTAGTTATTTATGTTTTTGATATTTTGAGATAATTATGATCGGAACATGCATTTTGGAGGTCAACATGTTAAAAAAAAACCTCAGAGGAAATTTTTTTATTCTGGAATTTTTTAACATTAATACACAAGATCTTTCAAGAGAAGAGATAATTTCATCAATTAATTTTTTTAACTAAGATTATCGGACTTAAATTATCGGACCGGTAAATCTGGGAAATTATCGGACTTAAAATTATCGGATTGGTCTTTTTTTTGAACTATCGGACTATCGATTATCGGACCGGTGAATCTGAAAAATTATCGGACTATCGATTATCGGATTAAGAAAATAAACTATCGGACTATCGATTATCGGATTAAAAAAAAATTATCGGGTGCCCACCTTAGCGAATTAACATTGTGAAAAACGTAATTTTCATATTTAATTCGTAAATTTCATTTAGTATCAAGCAGTTAGAGTCCTTGCCTTGTTCTTCAAGAAGATTTATTGAACGAAAAAAAACACATACTGAAACTTTTTAGTCGCGCTTGTGGTTTTTATCTGTTTTTGTTGTTTATGGTTATCAAGAAGTAATCCTTGCTAATTTGATTTATAATAGTTGTTTTTGTTCCTGTTTGTCTTGTGGTTTTGTTCTTGTTACCTTTTATCGCTTTGAGATGGCTAAAAGTTATGCGTGGTGGCACCTGGAGTCACTGGTGAAACTGATAAAGTCAACCTTGGAATTTTTAAACCCTCATTCTCTAACGATGCATACACTGTACTTCTATGTAGATACGGCGATCTTAACTGTAGTGTGGAAAATTTTCTAGAAGTCCTCGCCAAGAAAAATCTTTTGTGCTATGTCTGGGGGTTACCAGACACTACAACAACCGATTCTTTGAGTTTGTAGTGAGCAACCCAAGTAAAGTGAGTGAATTTCTTGCCGCAGAAATAGTTATTAAAAACGTAACTTTGTCAATAACACAGAAATATATTTGAAATGTCCATGTTTTAGTTCAAAACATACCAATTGGTATGTTAGTTAATGGAGGTACCAATGCCTTAAATACGTTGGGGAAATTCCTCGCTGCTGGGAGAGGTGTTTTCGACTCGTTTAGCTGTCAAAAGGTAAATGTTTTTGGCGAAAATATATTTACCGGAAACGTCATTATTGTTATAAAGAACTGGCAAAACCCCCACCTTAACCCGTTGCTAAGATACCAAAACGTCGACGGGTACACGTTGAGGTATAAACACAACGGGCAACCGCAAACATTAAAAAAAATTGAAAATCCAACTGCAGTGACAAATGTAAAAGTTGCGGAAAAAACTTCTACTGAAAAAAGTATACTTGAGCACAAAGAGCACACACTGTCAAGTGAAACAGCTGAAATTGTGGAAACCGACGTTGTAGTCAAGGAAATTAAAAATGCAACCGCAAAAAAACAAATAGAATCAAGCGAAGAAACAAAGGTATCGAGAAGGAAAAGGGCAAAAAATAAAGCAGAATACCCTTTTCATTCTAAAAAAAGCAGCAGCGAAGTGCCGTGTGTAGTAAACTCAGAGGAAATAAACACCGTAGATTTTTTGGAAAAAGAAAAGATGGACACTGATGGCGTTACAGATGACGACCAAGATTTAAATTTTAACTTTGATAAATACGATGCTTTAAATTGTGCGGAGAAGATGTCGTAAGATCTTTCTTTCATTTTAATTTTTCTAGGTTTTTTGTTTAATTTTTTTCTAAACTCTATTAATTTCTCTCTATTCTCAAATCTATTAATTTTTTTCGATTCTTTCACGTTCTATTACGAAAAGCATGTTCTATTTTTAACTAAGCGCTTAAGCTGTCGTAATTCGTATTGTTGTAGTTCGCGCTTTTTTGTGGAATGTTATGGTCCAGTGCGTCCTATTGTTCGTATTACGTCAGTTCAAACGAAAACTCGTGCTAGAAGGTTAAGGTTTTTATGTTTGTGTTTTTTATGTCAGGTTGTAAAATTATTATATTTTTGTTTAAGGTAAACGAGTTTTCAAATTAGGAAACCTGACCCTCTCCATCATGGCTATTAATATTTTAACGTGCAACATAAATGGTCTAAACGACCAAGATAAACGCAATAATTTTTTTGGTTTTCTCAAAAAATCCACCTTCGATCTTATCCTCCTTCAGGAAACAAAATCCGGACCGTCCACTGTTAAACAGTGGAGCGACGAATGGACTGGCGAGTCTATTTGGAACTCTGGTCCGAGTCATAACTGTTGCGGGGTGGCAATACTCTCTAAATCCAATGTTTCTTTCCACGAACTAAAAAGGGACAACAACGGAAGAATATTAAATGTCATGATAAAAATTGATGAACACGAAATGCAGGTGCTGAATATTTACGCGCCTAATGTGCTGAGAGAGGACCAGGATACTGGAAATTAAACTGCTCCCTTTTGGAAATAGAGGTGCATAGGCAAAAAATTGAGCTCTTAATTCAAGATTGGCAAACAAAAAAACGGTCCTATACCTCAATTTTAAAATGGTGGGACGACTGCAAACTTTTTGTTAGGGCTGAATTACAACACATATCGATACAGGAAAGTGCGAAAAACAAAAAAAACATCAAAAGGATTGAAAACGAAATCCAACGGGAGCGACAAAACGCTAACCCGAATTTAGATAGCATCAAAGAAAAACGCGATGCTCTTTTCTTGCTCCAGTTTCCTGGAGCGTTTATTCGCACGAAACAAAAACTAATCGAAGAAGGAGAAAAACCTTCAAAATTTTTGTATAATTTGGAAAAAGTTCAACAGCGGAACAAGTCAATTACCGAAATTCGCAAGAATGACGGCACATTGACGAGTGAACCTGGTGAAATACTAAACTCCCTAGTTTTATATTGCAAAAACATTTACACCAAAACTAGTTTATGCAAAGACAGCCAAAATTATGTCTTGTCACACATCACTAAACGTTTAAGTGATGATGAAAATCAATTTTTAAACACCCGCCTATCCGTCGCCGAACTAAAAGAAGCCCTTTTTAAATTTGAAAACGGAAAATCTCCGGGCTATGACGGACTTCCAGCTGAATTTTATAAAACCTTTTGGCACATTTTAGAAAAAGATTTTGTAGAACTTGCCTACGAAATACTTTTCGTAGAAAAAAACACCAGCCACTCTATGAAAAAATCTATTTTTTCACTGATCCCCAAACAAGGAGATATTACCGAATGCAAAAATTGGAGGCCCATATCCCTAATCGGCGCTGATTACAAAATAATCACGAAAGCGCTGGCCCTAAGACTTGCAAAAGTAATGGGGAAAATTATAGAACCAAATCAAACTTGCGGAATCCCAGGTAGAACAATATTCTCAAATTTACATTTAGTCCGTGATCTCATAGATTACGCGGAATTTAAAAATCTACCTAGTTTCATTTTGTCAATAGATCAAGAAAAGGCGTTTGATAAGGTCGATCGTGCGTTTCTGCTTCAGATTCTCCAAAAATTCAACCTCGGAGAAAGTTTTGTGTCTTTTGTTAACACCTTATATTCAGAAGTTTCGGCATCTGTTCTGAATTGCGGTTTCCTGTCAGCCTCCTTTCCTACGGAAAGAGGAGTTAGACAGGGTGACCCCCTCTCTCTCTTGCTGTACGTTTTTGTAGCCGAAGCTCTCGCTTTGGTGATCAGAGCGGACAGCAGAATCGAGGGTTTTCCGTTACCAGGTACACCTAAACCCCTCAAAATACAGCAGTACGCAGATGATTCGAATTTTTTTGCCAGGGACGTAAAATCAGTCCACTTTTTTTTCGAAAAAATAAAACGTTTTGAAAAAGCAAGTGGTTCAGTGATCAACGCCTCAAAAACCAAGGGTCTCGCCCTTGGGGGTTTTGATCCTAAAATGTACCCGGAATTGGACGACATAGAGTGGAACAATAACACCGGTTTCAAAATTTTAGGTGTTACTTTTTACACCAGACTGAGCGATACTATCAATTTCAACTGGTCAGTAACTCTAAACAAAATAGAGAAAAAACTCAAGTTTCTGGGACTACGTACTTTATCACTTAGGAGAATATATTGATAAATTCCTTAGCAATGTCAAAAGTATGGTTTCTGGCAAACGTGCTGCCAGTTCCCGAATGGGTAATAGAACGCCTGCACAGAGCCATTTTTGAAAATCTGTGGCAAAAGACCAATTACAATCCGGTCAAGAGAGAGACACTTTTTTTACCCGTCAAAAGCGGGGGTCTTGGAATTTTATCACCGAAGGAGCAAAGTCTTGCACTTCGCCTCAAAACACTCTTTCAACTGAAAGAATGCGAAGAGGACAAAGCTCACGATTATTACTACTTTTCAAAGTATCGGTTGGCGAGTTCACTTATAAAATTTACGAACCAAAACCAAAGCTGGAACTTTTTAAAGCAGAACAATTTTCCAAAACACTGGGACAACAAAACGTCTCAGTACTACAAAACAACAATAGAAATATTAGGCAAAAACGGGTCCCTTTTTAACATCCCTCTAAAAACAACAAAAATCTTTTACCTAGAAGTGGCAAAAAACAAAAAGACAGTTGTGCCAGCATAACTTTTCTGGAACGGTTCAACAAAAACAACAATGCCGTGGACCCAAATTTGGAAAAAAAATTTCACCTCCCACGCATGCTCAAAACATCCTCATTCGTTTTTTACACAACAGTTTACCTTCTGCGGCCTTGCTAGCCAAAAGCACAAGGCAACAGATCGTCAAAAATAACAAATGCAAAACTTGTGGTAAAATTGAGGACAACATGCATATCTTTGCCTAATGTCCTCCTTCTGTTGAAATTTGGGAGTATTTTAAACATGTATATAACTCCTTGACATCCCGAAACAACTTTTCTCCGATAAATTCGATCTTCTCAATTGAAACAGCGATTTTATCAGAGAAAAACCCCACATCGCAGCTGCTGTTGACACTCACTCAAACCATCATGAGTGCAATATGGAAAAGTAGATGCCACCACATGTACAGCAACAAAAAAATTGACTCAATGGCAGTGATCAGGGTAATAATCAGGAACATCAGGAATATTATTACCTTAAAATATAATTATCATGTCCGTAGAAACACCACGGACATTTTCTGTGAGTATTTTTGTATAAAAAATGTTTTCTGTCAAGTAGAGAATGGAAGTCTGAAACTAAACATATGAGCTAAAAATAAAACAACGGCTCGTTGTATGTGTAGTAAAGACTTCCTTTCCTCTTGCAATTTTTTTTTATGTTATACAACTAACTTATTATTATATAAAATAAGCAAATCACTGCCAGCCCTTATCTTATGAAATATTATATTAACACAAATTTTTTTTATCTATAGTGTTCGTAACGTAATGTTTATGTAAAAGTCCTGTAATTCTTTTTTTTAAATTTTTTTGCATATAAATCTTTCTTTTTACCTTATGAACCTTTCCTTAACCTATTTTAAAATTTCTTCTTTTTTTAACTTAATCTAAACTCACTTTCTTTCCGCACAACGGCAATAAAAAAAAAAAAAAAAAAATATATATATATATATATATATATATATATATATATATATATATATATATATTTATATATATAAAACCGAAAAATACAAAAAAATATGAAATAAAAAAAATAAAAAAAATAAAAGTACAAAAATTATGTAATAAATTTATAAAACAGAAGATGTATATATTTGTAAAACATTGTAAAACCATACATTGTAAAAACATAAAACCTTAGATAATGTTATAAAAGTTGTAAATATTTATTATTTTATAATAAAAGAAAATATATATATATATATATTTTTATATTTTTTCATAACTTTGCCTTTAACTTTTGAATTAATGAACTTAAATGTAAATATTTATTTGGATTTATGACGAAAAATATCCAATTTGCTGTATTTTTACATTTCAAAGAAGAAAGAAAAAAAAATGAAAACGATTATCAGGAATTTAAATTTTTAAAATTTAGTTTATTATTTATTTTTCATAAATTATCCATACATATTGTTCTATTATTTGTTATTACTGTTAAATTCCTTTAGTAAATTTATTTAAGCAAATAGAAATAATATTAATTAAATCAGTGATAATAAATTTTCTATTTTTCTAGTATTATCAGCTATGTTATTTTTAGCTATTTTTAAGAACTTTCTTTTACTTTAGAACATATATTTGATGTTCTTATAAGATACCAATCAACCAATTGAAGCATAAATAAAAATTACAAAAAACTGATATGGTTAATTTAATTGAAAATTTTTTCCCACTTTTTAAATTTTTTTTCAATGTTTTTTTTTTCTCTTTTATTTTTATACTAAAAGTTTTTTCTACCAGTTTAAAAAAATTTTAAACTAATCTTTTGCCATGTTAATGCAAAGAATGAAAGTAGAAATAAATACTTTTTACTGCTACCTTCCTTTGTAATAAAAATATCCACTACTTTTTATGAACAAATTGCGGATGCATAACTTTAATACAAAAGATATTTCTGTGAAAAATTTTTCACAGAAATATCTTTTGATAAATACTAATAAAAAGTTATTGAAATTCATCATATTTAATATTAATGTATGTTGTATATAATTTGTTTATATTAAAGTTTCTTATAATTTAAAATAAATTCTTTCCCTTACCTATCTAATAGAAATTAGGCTGAAACAAAAAACTATAAAGATTCTTTTTTTAAATTTTTTTGTAAATAATATTTTACAATTTCTTTGTTTCTTCAACTTTAGTAATTTCAAATTAAATAAAAGTGAAAAATTGCATTAAATCATTTAAGTTTGAACACCAAATTAAATTTGGTAGAAATATTCAGATTTTTTATTATTTTTCAAACCAAAAAACTTTGTGATGAAATTTTCATTTAACTCTTCTATTAAAGTTTTTATTCGACATGCATTGCATGCGAAGCCTCCATTAAAAATTATATAATGAACTTGAGACAATATTATTGTTTTTTGTTTAAATTTCATTTTGATGTCTAATAAAAATAGTGCAAAGGAGGTTTTTTGTTCCACTAGCTTTTACTACATCCTGTATAACTGAGCATAAAGAAAAAGTTAGCTGTTAATGAATTTTATAAACCCTATTTATAAAAGTTGAAGAAATGTGAAAATAAAATTCTGTTTTCAAGTCTTAGCTATAAGTTATGTTTAAGCTTTGCTGTTTAGTTCAGTTACACAAAGCTGAAGATAGAACAAATAATTATTTTCCAAACTAGCTATCATTTAGTTTCATATTTGCAACGTTGTCAGAGAGTACAATGTACACTTTTTTAGTTGGTTACTTGTCAATTAAACTTTTTTAGTTGGTTACTTGTCATATTAAAGTTTTCTTAAAGTTCTTCAACATAATTACAACGTTTAAAAGTCTGTTATGTTAAGTTGAGTTAATCTATTGTACTGCTAATGAATGAAAGGATGCTGTGATTCATCTGCCAGTTCATCTGTTTTATCCGTTTTGCTACATAGTTCATATTTTGTATTTCCAATTTTTTTAAAATTAAAAGGACAGCTATTTAATTTATGTATTCTAGAAGGTTGGTGTATCTAAGTTTAAGATGCTTAATTAGTCTGTTAAATACTTAGTCTGGAACTGAAAAGTAAGGTTAGATATCTACACGTATTATTTCTCCTTAAGCTTTGCTTAATTTTTGTTGTCTTATGTAAGAGAAAAAATTAATTTTTCCCTTGGTCTATTTTCTTTTATCACACTTTTATCACATTCTATACGTTTTGAAGTAGGTAAAAAAACGAGTTTCTTCTGCGTTAATGTTTTTAAATCTTAAACATTTTTTATTTTATTTTAAACTATTAAATAACTTGATTTCACATGCCCTCTAATGTAAAAATTTTTTTTACCACGTTTTCCTACTTTTGATATATATTTAGCAATTTTTTTGGGGGCTGTGACTTATTGATGAGTTTTTACTTTTATTTTATCTGTAGAATTTTTAAAGGCTCATATTCCATGCATCTATCTTCTCTTTTGAATATAAAATGGTTGAGAAAAGAAGAATAAAATAAACTTAAAATCAATATGAAACTTATTTTAACGTAAACATGAAAAGCTGTAGCTAAACTGTAGCTTTTTTTCCATAACATAGATGCAACTTTTAAATGTTTTTCTCTTTTTTAAGGATCTTAGCTATCTTAACTTACCGACTTTCACAACAATATGACTTTCTCAACTGTTAGAAATGATTTTGATAGTTGAACCTCAAAATCCAATGTTTAACTATAGAATCATAAGCTAAGAACTAAGTTGAATTCAAAAACATTTTCATGTTTCTATAGCAAAGATATGCAGCATTATTTTATGGTAAGTTTTGATCAAATTCTTTATTTTGATAAAAAATACGAAAGTTTTTATAAGTTACTTATTTGTGGTTGTTTATTTATTCTTTTTTCTAATGTGTGTAAATTGTATAATTATTTTTATTATTTTGTAGAATTATTTATTTATCATGGTATTTTTGTTTGTGGCATTACTTTTTTACAAGCTGCTATGTATTTTTTACACTCTCTAATTTGCTCCTAATAAGGCTGCAAACAAACAGGTTTAAGTTGAGAGTCACTAGAAAATAAAGAATAGGATTAACTAGCATGAAAATGGTTGATAGAAGACTTTAAAAGTTGAAGATTGTATGAGTTAACAAAAGAAGATGTTGGGAGAGAGTCCATAAGCTTTGGTGAGCAAAAAAAAAGTTGAGTCCTTGACAAATAGAGTCACTTAGATGAAAGACTTTCAGGAAAATCATTAATTTAGATTAAAAAAATACAGGATATATTATCTCCCTGTAGTTATTGGAAATGAAGAGGAGTGTTGGCTTTCAAAGATAAATAATACTGCGATCAGAATGAAATGATTTAATAATCTCAAAAACAATCAGCACGCCACATTTTATTAAAAGCTTTTGATATGTTAGCAAGTCAGCCATAAAACCAGACGATTGAAATCCATATTGATTGTCAGAGAGTAAGATATTAGATTTGAGTTAAAATATTAGCTATTTGTTGGTTCAAAACTCAAAGAGCTAATAATAAAAAAGAAAACTTATTGAATGATAGTTGGATAATCTAGTGTTCTCTAGAGTTTGTAAAAAGTAGATCCACAGAAGCCATTTTCCAGCAGTCAGGAAAACAAAGTTCAGTCAAGTCACTTAATAATATTTCAGAAAGGATTATAAAGAGTTTTGGAGAAAAAATTTGTCTGACAGAAATTTTGTCAAGACCACAACCCGTACAATTCTATTTAAATTAGTAGATTAGGTAGTGAAGTTTACTTAGTAATGACTTAAGCAACAGAAGCCCTAATTATTTGGTGTGTAACAATGGGTTAATTGGTTCAATATGAATGACAGAAAAAGGTGTGGCCATTAGATTAAGCAGAAAATTTCTTCGCAAATGCTTCTGCCTCATCCTGGGGATAGGTATTAAGATCAAATCTACAAATTAGAGTTAAAATACTAGACTTACCTTTGTTAATCGCCCTGTTGAAGTTTTTCAAAAAGTCTCTGGAACCTAACTTCTGAGATAAGATACAAGATTTTGTTTTTTAATCATTTTTTTTAATTCTTTTTTACAAGGAAAATATTCTTTTGAAAAAGATCTTTCTTTTGAAAAAAATGATTACAATTAGATGTAACAGCTTCACAAGTAGGTAAAAACCACGGAGAAGAATGAGGCTCGGCTGGCAACTAACAAGAAGAAATAAAAGCTTCGATTGTTGCCTGCCTTTCCAATAGTAATCATTTTTTTAACATCATTTTACGAATTTCTGTCATCAAGTCTCTTTTTATTAAAGCAAAAAAAAGCTTGGATTTCTTGTTTTTATAAAGAATAAGATTTTTTGCCATGATTAAGAACGTACAAGAAAAAGTTATTATCTGATGCATTTATAACGCAATTCAATAACTTACTTTCTAACGATCAATATTTTTTCTCGTCTTAAGGTTCTACTGCTGATTTCTTAAGTTTTGGTAACTTTAATAATTAACTACTTTTACTATATCTTATATAAAAAAGGTAAAAAAGTTCTGGCTCCAAATGTTCACAAAACCTATGCATTGCGCATTAACAAAAGTTATCAAAATCTTTCCTCTCCATTTTCAGCATTAAAGTTATCCTAGATAGACAGCACTCTTCTTTATCTAATCACGAGATTTTATCTTTTAACCAAGAACACCTATAAATACCTCTGAACCTTTCTGATCGCTTTATTAAAGTCATCCTCAAAGGGCGACATTCTTCTTCATTTCCAGTAACTTCTGGGTATCTCAGGGATCTATCATTGGTCCTGTTTTTGTATTATTTACATTAATTGTATTCCTCATTACCTTACATCTAAAGTGGCTCTATTTACCGATAACTTAACTTTATACGTCTTGACAAAAAGTCTTCTCTTTTCTATTGGTTAAAACAGGCAGCGGATCTTGAATCTGATCTCACTTCTGTATCAGGTTGGGGCTTGCAGTGACTTTTTATATTGAAGAATGAGTACCCTCTCACTGAGTTCTCTTCTTCACTGAGTCCTCTTCTTTCTTCTTGGATCATCGTTCACTTTTGACCTCTCATAGAAACCGTATATATGATCGGTTGCTAAGTTAGCATCTTCTAATGTTGCTTCTCTTTATCGTGCTTGCTTTTTTTTTACTTCTGATTTCATTCTTTACCTCTACAAACCTCTTATTCGCCTTATTAGAACTCTCTTCCATTTACATATTATCCTGACTCATACAACCTACAACTTTTCAAGTCATCTGTCAATCGTTTTCTTGCTCTTTAACTCAACTCTTTGTTTTCTTGTAATTTCTCACTTAAAAGTGGTTGGCTGCAGCCTTGCTGGGAGTGAATCTGAACAAAAAAAACATGTTTTATTGTTGCAGTGTTTCTTTATATTTTCTTGAAACACTAATATGGTGCTCAAATAAGTTCTCGACGTTTCAGCACTAGTTTTTTTATGCAAAACTTTGAATACATTTTTTTCTCTTTAAAAATAAGCAATTTAAAGTTCTCTTTCATTGTTGTGTTTTCTTGATTCATAAAAGATTTTAAGCAATTCTTCTTGTTAACTGTTTTTTTGCTTCGTAATCGTTTTCCTCACTTTTGTAATAATTCTTTATTAAGATGACGTATGATTACCTTGTAGTTGTATTTTTTTACTTGCTGTTGACACAAGAGAATGTTTAATGAGTACTTTGCTTTTTTTCGTGTCGATTTAAAAAATAAACTTTTAAATAAGTGCTGTAAAATATCCCTTTCTAAGTATTTAATCCTAATTGACCTATTTGTCAGCGAGGGCTAGCAAGTTTTATTTCGTCATGATGCACACATTTTACAATGTTATCCTCAAGTTCTAATAAATATATATAATAACAATATAACTGGGGCAAGTAGAAGACACAATGTCTTTTCATCAAAACTCTTTGTGAGATAAAGAAAAAAAAATTTTACAAGTTATAATATTATACAAAAGAGTGAAATTAAAAAAATTTGAAAATTAAAAATATTAAAAAGTTTGAAAAAAAGTGTAAAGTTTGCAAAAAAGAAAAATACTTTTTAAAAAAAAGTTACATATCGGGACATATACGCATTGTAATAAAAGGTAAATATAAAAATGAAACCCTTAATAAACTGGTATTATCAGGTTTTTAACCTAAAGTGGAATTAAGTTTGGTAATATTTGATTTAAAAGCTTTTTTTTAAAAGAAGCTATTTTAACTTAAACTTTAGGGGATAAATAAGGGTTTTTGTTTTGTTGCTAAGGCGTTGATAAGTCTTAAACCCATGAAATATGCAATTTTTAAATATTTTATATTATCAAATAATACAATAGTACAGATCGTTATATCAAATGAAAGAGGATAAAAATCGGATAAAAATGAGTCCAAAATCTAAATTTTGACATTTTACTCCAAAATCAGTAATTTTTTCAAAATAAAAACGAACGAAAGTTTTTTAGAAAGCTGCCAGATAGGGTTATATGAAGTAGTTTATTTAGCTGTTTATATATATACATATACATACATACATTTATATATATATATATGTATAAATGTATATATATATATATATATATATATATATATATATATATATATATATATATATATATATGTATATATATATATATATATATATATATATATATATATATATATATATATACATATATATATTTATATATATACATATATATGTATATATATATACATATATATATATATATATATATATATATATATATATATATATATATATATATATATATATATATATATATATATATATATATATATATATATATATATATATATATATATATATATATATATATATATATATGTAAAGAGGCCGCAACTACGCGTTAATTAATAAAAATGAACATAAAAAAGAAAACATGATTATTGTAATTGTAAACAAAAAAAGATTGCCCTCTAAATGGAAAATGCCTTTCGAAAAATGTAATTTACAAGTGCATTGTTTCCTCACAAAACAACCCTGATAAACAATATATTGGCTTAACCGAGTGAGAATGGAAAAAACGTTATGCCAACCACAAGCGATCGTTTAAACACAAAAAATATTCAAAAGAGACTATGCTGTCAAAAAATGTTTGGGATTTAAATGAAAAAAATAAAAAATTAAATTTACAATGGCCTATACTAAAATCTGCCCCTGCCTATAAAAACATTTCCAAAAAATGTATGCTATGTTTGCAAGAAAAATTTGAAATAATTACTCATTTAAATCAGGAAAATTTATTGAATAAAAAATCTGAATTAATTTCTAAATGTAGGCACGAAAATAAATACCTCTTAAAAAATTATAAAAACAAATGACCAAACTAAATTATCCCCATTCCAAAGAAATTTATTTAATAATTACTTTCTGTAACTTCCCGTTAATCAAAAAAATATACTAATTAAAAAATTATTTTATTTTTGTTTTTAGTTATAATAACTTATAACTTCCTGTAAAGTATTTTTTTCTATAAATTCAATTTTTTTTTAGGTTTAATAACTCTTCTTGATGATCCAGCAATGGTGAAACTTAAAGTTGAAGAAAAAAGTTAGATAAGTGTTTTTTACTAATTTATATATATATATATATATATATATATATATATATATATATATACATATATATATACATATATATATATATATATATATATATATATATATATATATATATATATATATACATATATATATATATATATATATATATATATATATATATATATATATATATATATATATATATATATATATATATATATATATATATATATATATATATATATATATATATATATATATATATATATATATATATATATATATATATATATATATATATATACATATATATATATATATATATATGTATGTATGTATGTATATATTTAAACAACTTTAAAATGTATTCTACAAAATAGAGTGCTCAATGTTCTTAAAAGAACAGAGCAGTTATAAATTAGTGGAAAATCACCTAACAAGTTTTTTTTTCATTTAACACTGTGTTTTATCAATAAAGACTAATCATTTCTGATGAGTCTTTTTTGATGAAACACAGTGGTAAATGAAAAAAGTTTTTGCTTGGTGATTTTCTACTAATTTATATATATATATATATATATATATATATATATATATATATATATATATATATATATATATATATATGTGTGTGTGTGTGTGTGTGCAATTTCTAAAGCGGCAATGAAATTGGTCTACCCAAAAAGTCTTTAAGCACCTCTGATGTTTTTTTTTCTGGCTACGGACTGCAAAAGCCTCAAACAAAACTCAGCTGTTGCACGGATCAAAATTCGTTTCTATAGAGTGTATTTAATGATTATTATTTCATCTATTTAATACCAAATGTAATTTACAAGGTAAAAAGAAAAATAAGAAAGTTATTTCTCGTGATTTTCACTTAAGAATTTTTTCTTCCAGAATTTGTTTAAAAGATCCTCTTTTTTCTTTTGCAAAAGCCGATAAGCGCGTTGCTAAGCTTTTGGCGTTTTTTGAAAATAAACAAACTTAAAGTAGTTAGTAATAAGTCCTATCAACTTATCTGAATCTGCATTTAACTGAAATAGCAATAACTCTAATCAAATCAAAGTCCAAGCGGCTCAACTGAAACAAGAACTTCACTCATTAGGCCGGGTAATAAAAAAAAAAGCAATTGCCTTTACTCAGCGTTTTTAGAGTAATTTTTCAGCTTTACGTGAATAAAAATTTAAAGAAAATTCCTGATATTTTCTTTTTACGTAAAGCTGACCAATTACTGAGTAAAAGAAACTGCTTTTTTTATTTAATTGGCCTATTGCTTGTTATAAGTATGTTATTCTGGGGTTAACTTTGCATTATATACTATAGTATTTGAGGGAGCAATTTTATCTGAGATGCCAAAAACATCAATGGTGACGAGTCATTTTTCTTGAAACAATAATTTCACATTGTACATCATTATACCAAGTATTTATATCATATTTGCAATATGGAAATGATTCATGGGAATCGTTTGACTTGATTAAAAGTAAAAATTCATAAACATCTGCTAAATCTTTAGCGTAGCTATAAAAAACTAAATCTTTTACAGATTTCAAGCAGAATATAACCGCCATTGTTGTTAACGGTTATTAGACGCGTTTTGTGAAACAAATGCTAAATGGTTTTAGTCAAACGCCGTTGTCAAATGTTGTCCTCGTCTCGTTGCTAAATCTCGTCCTATTTTATATAAGCCAACTGTCAAAAAATAAACTCATGTTCAACATAAATTATAACTTCCGTTTTTAAAGTTCCTATTAAATTATTATTACTAAAAAATACATAAATAAATGATTGAAGCCAAAATTGTTAATTTCATAAGCTGTGGCTGTTTAATCAAAAGAGGTTAATTTCTTAAGCAGATGCCGCGTAATATAAATCAGAGTTGTTACGACATAATATGTCTGGCAGATCTGTCGACATATTTTTAGATATATTTTCTGCCGACATAAAATATGTCCCACATATTTTCTATCGACATATTTTGACATAACTTCATGTCTGAATTATTTTCTGCTGACATAAAATATGTCAGACATATTTTCTATGGACATATTTTGACATAATTTTATGTCTGAATTATTTTCTGCTGACATAAAATATGTTAGACATATTTTCTATCGACATATTTTGACATAATTTTATGTCTGAATTATTTTCTGCGGACATAAAATATGTCAGACAAATTTTCTATTGACATATTTTGACATAATTTTATGTCTGAATTATTTTCTGCTGACATAAAATATGTCAGACATATTTTCTATGGACATATTTTGACATATTTTTATGTCTGAATTATTTTCTGCTGACATAAAATATGTCAGACATATTTTCTATTGACATATTTTGACATAATTTTATGTCTGAATTACTTTCTGCTGACATAAAACATGTCAGACATTTTTTCTATGGACATATTTTGACATAATTTTATGTCGGAATTACTTTCTGCTGACATAAAATATGTTAGACATATTTTCTATCGACATATTTTGACATAATTTTATGTCTGAATTATTTTCTGCTGACATAAAATATGTTAGACATATTTTCTATCGACATATTTTGACATAATTTTATGTCTAACATATTATTTTATTTCAATCTAACAAATTTATAGCGCATTTCAGCTTAATTTAAAGAGTAAAGTGAAAATAGTCTAACAGAATTGTTGCTTTTTTGCAATCAGTTATGCTTTATAAAACTTTTATTATAATCCCTATAAGCAAAAATCCGTTGTTTTATAAAGGTCTTTTTCTGCACTTTTTAGCGATGCATCATTTGATAGTAGTGACTAATATTGACTAGTATTGATGCATCATTTGATAGTATTGATTAGTATCGATTAGTATTGGCGATTTCCCGTTATAAGAATCTAAAAACCATCTCAAGCTGAATTTCTATTACTGAAAGTGGTTTTTATTAGTATGACTAAATTTAAAATTATTCTTTTAATTAAAATAATATTAGAAAAAAAACATTATCAGTTATTTTTAATTAATAGTTGATCTTGAAAAAGGTTTCATTATGAAAAACTGAATTCAAAAGATTCTAATAATTTATAACTAATTACGAATAATATACTTATAATTATAATAGTTATGATACATTTATCATTAAAAAAACTGACAATTGCATTATAATTGCATAGTTAACTGCCATAAACTTGCATAAAATGTTTTGAGTGAAATATATATTATAAAAATTATTTATTTTGATTTCCTAACGATTTAAAGTCAAAAATGGAGAATGATTTATTAAATGAACAAGTGAAAACTCAATTTGAAATAAATAAAGAAGGAGGAAAATGTAAAATGTGCAAAAAATTTTACAAAGGCAAATTAAGTAACCTCAAAGATCACCTTCTTCGAAAACACAAAGAAAAAGCCGACGAAATTGAATTAGTTGAAGCTACCCCAGCTACAAGCCATCGAAATGACAATGAAATTCAATTAATTAAACGAATCAAGCTAGAAGTTGACGTAAATCAATTAATTGGAGAAATGATTCGATTAATGATGCGCCGTAACTTGTCTTTAGCATCAGCTGATGAAATCGGACAAACGTCTTTAGTAAAAAATGCACTCAAAAAATTCAATATTTTTATAAATCGTCACAGCATGAAACGCTACATTCGACATGCATGTGAAAATATTTTTTTGCTAATAAGAGAAGAAACTGAAAATGTTCTTATGTCGTTGATGTTCGATAGTGCGTCGCGATATGGAAGAAACGTGTTTGGAGTTAGTTGCAGATATATCAAGGACGGGGAAATAGTTGACAGAACTTTAGGCATAATTACTCAAGAAGGTCGACAGTTTGGCGAAATTTTGGCTGCTCAATTGGAAAATGTGATTGGAAAAATTGGAAAATGTGCTAATGATATCTACACAACTTGCACAGATCAGGGAAAGAATATGATGAAGGCTTCAAATATTCTCCAAAATGCACAAGATCAAATGAAAGTAATCCTTGAAATTTATGGTGACGAATTTATAGATTTCGAAGACGAAGAAATTGATATTGGCGCTTTAGAGAATGAAGAAGGGAATTATAGTGAAGCCCACACTGTTTGCGTTGAAAAATCGGTAGGATTGTTCTGTTCAGCCATGTTTTGTGGCGCACATGTGTGTCAGCTAGCTGCCAAGGACGTAACGTCAATGTTTGAAGATGCATTGAATAATATAAGAAAAGTTGCTATTGAATCCAAAAAAGTAGCATATTTTCAAACATATAAAAATCTAAAAAAGCCTCGTATAGACATTGCACCTCGTTGGGATTCCACTTTTTTGATGATAAAAGATTTTCATACCAACGCAGAATCATATCAAAGGATAAGACACGGCAAGTTAAAGTTAAATGATGCATCATGGAGCTTAATAGATGAATATTTCAACGCATTTTTACCAATACATTCGGCCATGATGGATTTTCAATCACCAAAATTATCAATGAGTGAATTCTACGTTCGATGGATTCAAATGAAAATAGAAATCGAGGACGTTCCAGCAGGTGATTTGGGATTAAAATTGTTACTGACCAACGCAATTAATACACGAGAACAAGTTTTTTTTAAATGTGAAGCCTTTATTGCTGCTTTAGTTCTGGATCCTAGATTTTCCTTTACATCGGGTCATCAACTGTTTAATACAGAACTGTTGAATAGAGGAATCACACAGTTGATCAAAATCCATCAAAAACTTTGCACTCGACAAGAACAGTCAAATTCTTCATCAACAGAAGAATCCATACAATTAAATGCGTCATATTCATCAAATACTTCTGAAGAGATACTTCCGATGAACTCAGAAGATGTTGAAGCTGAAAAATTACGCCGTTTCATTGAATATACTGGAGGAGGAACAAGGCAAGGTATTATTAATGCATCTTCAGAATCAGATGAAGATATTCGTCAACTAGTTTTAAAATGGGCTCTTAATGAAGCGCGAGTGACATTAGACGTTGAATTCAACATTCTTGCTTACTGGAAGAAAAATCAAAAAACAAAATGGGATCGGCTCTATGAAATTTCGCAAGTAGTTTACGGTGCAGCGTTCTCCAGCGTAAAAGTCGAACGTGATTTCTCTGGATTCGCTTTGGTTTATAGCCATCTACGTACTCGCATTTCAAATGATTTCCTAAACTCCATCATGGTGGTAAAAAACAATCTGGATTTAATTGATAAAATAAAATTCGTTTAAAAAACTTGTTTACTTATTTAAAAAACAATTTTCATTTTTTTTTAGTCAAACAACTGTTTTTCTACAAGGTCTCCTAATTTGCAACAGAATCTTTTGAGATTTCATTTTTCATTATGAAAACTTTTGAGGAATTGTCAATTGAACCTGTCATTTTGAAAAGGACACAAGTCCAAAACTTTTAACAATTAGTTAATAAATTTAAATTAAAAATTTCTGTATGATTTAAATTTTTTTATAAAAAATAAAAGTTACATAAGTTATATATGTTCTTGATTTATCTACTTTTATGTTAAATTTCTTTCGTAGTGTAGAAATTATTTTATTTAAAACCATGTTTTGTTAATTTTTAATAGTTTAAATAAATGGACTTGCGCCCTTTTCAAAATGACAGGTTCAATTATTTTATTGTTAAATAAATCATAACTATTATAACCATAAGAATATTATTCGAAATTAGTTATAAGTTACTACCGGTTAGTCTTCTTAATACGAATTTAATGAGCTGAATATAATTTTTGCGAAATATTTCAAATTCTTCAGCTTAAAGAAATTTAATTTGGCACAAAATTTTTGAAATGATGTGATTTTTTCATAGAATCTTTTGAATTCAATTTTTCAAAATAAAATATTTTTCAGGATCAACTATTAATTAAAAATAACTGAAACAGTGTTTTTTTATTATTATTTTAATCAAAAAAATAATTTTAAGTTTATTCATACTAATAAAAACCACTTTCAGTAATAAAAACACATCTTGAGATGGTTTTTACATTCTTATAATGGAAATTGTCAATATTAATCAATACTAATCAATAGGGATGGCAGTTTTGCTTACTTTTTTTTTGCTTACTCGAGTAAGTTAATATATATTAAAAAGTAAATTACATAAGTAATTTGAAACGTTTTATGTAAATTTACATTTCCCTATAAGTAACTTATTTTTTTGAAACGACTTTTACTTTTTAAAGTAAGACTTTTTACTTTCAAAAAAAAGTTATGTAAAAGAAGTTTACATCAAAAAGTAATTTACTTTTACATGTTTTTTTTTTTTTTTTTTAATGTTTATTCACCTCCCCAAGGCCGAGAAAGCCACTACATACGAGGAGGCTACTTAATTATGGTTATAACCCTCTCTCAACTCTATAACTCCGAAACACGAACCTTGACAAACAAGGCCGCTGCGCGGAGAAACAAGTTAAGCGCGGTACTACCAGGGACGTGGTGGGGATCGAACTCGGAACCTCTCGCTTACAAAGCGAGCGCACTACCACGACACCACTACCGCATTTTATGCGGTAGTGGTGTCGTGGTAGTGCGCTCATGTCGTGGTAGTGCGCTCATATCGTGGTAGTGCGCTACATGTAAAAGGAAGTCACGTGAAAAAGCTATTTTACTTTTACATTTAAAAGTTAATTACTTTTGAAAATTACATTACATAATATAAAAGTTTCTCAAACTGTAATTTACATTTACCTATAAAAGTAACTAATTAAAAAAAAATTATATTATAAAGTAACTTGCATATGAAAGTAAATTACATAAAAGTAATATGCTACCAAATGTAAATTAAATTTACAAATAAAATAATATTTTTTAAGTAGGAATTTTTTATTTTAAAAGTAATAACAAATCTTTATTAAAAATAAATTACATCAGAGCCGTAACCAGCTTTTTTTGGTCTTTGAGATAGCTAACTTCCAAACATGGAGCAAACTCCAAACATTTATATGTTTATACTTATGTCAAATAAGGATGCTATGCATAAAATTGCGATGATTGGAGGCTGGGAACAAAAAAGCCCCAAATTTTGTGCCCCCCCTCTGCCCCAAATGTGAGAGCAACAAGTTGATGAAATATTTTTTGTACTGTTTTTAACTAGACTAATATTAATCGATAAATTTTAAATTTCATAGTAAAACATTTTGGCTTTCAAAAATTATGACCATATAAAGTTTAAACCCCCCTCAATTTGAGGTAAAAACGATTTATAAGTAGATAAAGTAATAAAAAGTGTGGTCATTAGAGCCTGTATACAAAAATGCCCTTAAACATTTACCATCCCTACTACAAATGTGAGGGCAACAAATTAGTAATTTTTATTGTTTTTGTTTTCTTACACTAAGTTTACATCCTCGCCAAATGAAGTGGTTGTTTCAATCTTTTTCTAAACATTCTTATGTGATAAGGAAGAACACACTTAAGTTTGGTACTTTAGTATGTTTTTGTTTATACCACAACATTGCACAATTTTATAGAAAATTTAATATGAAATCTTATAAAAACCATTTTGACCAAAGTTATTGCGTTTACATAATTATATTAATAATACATCTCATAATTTACGAGCGTAAATTTTGAGATGTAATATTGATGTAATTATTAAAGACATTATTGTGTTATTGGTTATTTGGTTATCCATAAAGTCTTTAAATGAGTTTAATGTGGTTTTTAACAACACCTTAAAAGTTTTTAGAAAACCTCATTTGTGCGTAACTATATAATAATATTATTAGTTAAAGAAGAGGCTATTGATAAATTAATTGTAATTGGTTTGTTGATAAAAGGAACCGTTGCATGTACAAATTGTAAAACTTTTTTACATTTTCCTAAACATTCTTATGTGATATAAACAAGAACATACTTGAGTTTGGCACTTAAGTATATTTATTAACCAAAATCATTGGTTTTTCAGAATCATAATATTACATCTCAGAGTTTACGCAAGTAGACATCATTATATTATTGGTTACCATAAAGTCTTTAAATGAGTTTAATATGGTTTTTAACAACACATTTAAAGACTTCATTTTTACGTAGCTATTAATAATATTATTAGTTAAAGATGCTGTTGATTAAGTAACTTTAATAGGTTTGGTAATAAAGAATACGCCGCATTTTCAAATTATGAAACTTTTTTACATCGCTTTTAATGTGGTATAATACCACGCAATACTTGTATTTAAATGCATTTAAAGTTAAATCATGTATTTTGTTTAATTTATATTTTCATGGATAAAATTTTTTTTAACCATTTTATTTATATGTTAAAAAAAATAAAAATCAAAATTTCTGTTATTTATGCAATATTTCTTCTGTTTTAGTATGTTATTTTAGAAAAAGGTTCACCTTTTTCTAAAATAACATACTAAAACAGGAGAATTTGGTACTTCAGATACATATACTTTAATTTTTTAGATATATTTTTAAAAAATACAAAACTATAATTGTCAACTTAAATAAGGTTGTTAAACTCAAACTTCAGAAAAACAAATGATCATCAATTTTTAATGACAGGTTTTTAATGTCTTTATTATGTACGGATATTTAGAGGCTTGCCAATAGGACTATTTTTGTCTACTTCTCTTCCCCGCCTTTCGTATATTTTACAAAAGAAAATTAATAATTTGTAACGGCAAATTAAGAAAAATAAAAAGTTATAAAAATTAAAAACCCATCACTGTATCTAAAGAATGTCTTTATATAATAATTAAAAAAAAACCAATGACGAAATTATATTTTTTTAAAAAATTAATTTGATAATTATCGAATCCCATTTAAATCCCCTAGTTGGGGAGGTTGCTCAAAATTTATGTTTATAGTTTTTGAACATTAAGAGATTATTGCATGATTTTAGAGACTTGTTAATGAACTTAAATTTAGTTTAAAATGTTAAAAAAAAGTATTTATAAATGTTATAAACTCATCATTCTCACACCAGTTGTATAAATGGGAAGTCAACATTTTTAAGGGTTTATTTTTAGCAGACTCCGATTATCGCAATACTTTTGAAAAGCTTTACATAAACATGAATATATAAATGTTTGGAGTTTGCTTCATGTCGTTACATAAAGTTAAGTTCTCAAACAAAAACAAAAAGCTTGCTACGGGCCTGATTTAAAATTTGTGATTGGAATCTGGTTGTTTAAATATTGTGATTTGCACTTTTGTTATTTTTTTTATTTTAAATTTTTTGAAAATTTAAAATAAAAACAGTAACAAAAATTTATTGAAAAAAAAAGAATTTGATGTTATTTCATCTGTATGATAAAACAACATCAAGACAATCTTCTTCACAATCGAACATATAATTTTAAACTTGAAAGTGTGCTTTTTTGAACCATCCTACTAAATACGCTATATTAAATAAATTAAAATAAGCGGTTTTTGCGGTTATAAAAAGTTATAAATTTTTTTTCAAGTTAAATACTTTTACATTTATACTTTTTTAACTTTAATTTTTTTTTCAAATTAATCTTGATGTTATTTACATCAATTGTTTGAAAGTTTTTTTTTGAAAGACTGTCTGGTTTAATGTTCTTGCTTTGGAAATGGCTCTACATTTTGCAATTTTTTTCTAAGTTTTGTATTTTGGCTTCCTTTATTCAGCGTGGTTGTTAAAAACCAATCTAACCAAAAAAAGTTATTTCTGGAAATGACCAACTCGAATAATTGTTAGATAATAGAATAATAAAGGAATACTTGTTTTCTGGAATGGACTAATTGAATTTAGTTCATTCCAGACAACAGTTTTATGAATAGCTATTAATAAATAAACAAAAAAAATTAATTTTATTTTCTGAGTGGCTGTTTCGACCAGAGCTGACCATTGCCGTCCCGAATGGGAGTGAGAGGGTATCCCCCACCCCAAAGCTATTATATATGCATTTGAGTCAATCAGAGACCTCTTCGGGACGGCTCTGACAACAACCACGCTGAATAAGAGAAGCGAAAAGCAGCAGCATAACTACAAATACGCCCGGCTCATTTACGGTAAATTTTTATCAAGGCCACTAACTTATTTCCTCCCGAAAAAAAAAAATACTGAAACAAATAAATCAAAAAAATGTTTTCAAAGCTTTTATGCAAAAAATCTTTCTTTCTAAAAAGTTATAAACCCCAACTTTAAAGAAAAATAAAATATTAGAGAAAAAAAGTAAGGGTACGACCTCCTTGCCCAGGAAACAAATTTAATATGCACGTTCATCGGGACTACACAAATTCTTTCAAGATAAAGTAAAATTAAAGTAAAGCCGGAATGATAAAGTAAAACTAAAAAAAAAAAGATTCAAAAAAGTGGAGTTCTCTCCCGTGCTCTGAAAACAATTTTAACTTGTACTTTTATTAAGTTTACACAAGTGCTGGAAGGTTTACACATGCATGAATTACCCATAGCTTAGAAAGTATGCCCCCTTTCCCCATCTTCCCCCGACAAACTTTCATTATGGCCATTAACCTAATCTGCTAAACAAACAAAAAGAAATAAAAAATCAGTGATTATTTAGCAGCCCCTATTAGTACTCATGCGACAGGGAGCCCGTCTCTATACTACTAGTATAGGCTATATTTGCCCCTAATTATAATAGAACTACCCTTTACGATATACGTGAAAAAAAAACAGGCAATAGATTTGAATACGCTACCTATCTCAAAATTTATGTTAAATCAACATGAAATGACTGTTCTTTGAGAAAGTAAATAATATAACTTACTTTTTACTTACTTACCAAGTAAAGTATAAAATTTCATATAATATATGAATATAATGTATAAATAATTTTTTTCAAATTACTTTTGTGTACGCTATTTTTGCTAAATTTTACGTTTTACATCGTAACAACAACTTACTTTTACACGTAAAAGTAATTTGTTGTTACGATGAAGTTTTATTTTACTTTGTAAAGTAGTAATGAAGCAAAAAAGCAACAAATTTGTTAGACTATTTTCACTTTACTCTTTAAATTAAGCTGAAATGCGCAATAAATTTGTTAGATAGATTTTTTCTTCAAGAATATCAAACAGCAAATATGTCAGACATAAATTTATGTCAAAATATGTCCGTATAAAATATGTCTGACATATTTTATGTCAGCAGAAAACAATTCAGACATAAAATTATGTCAAAATATGTCCATAGAAAATATGTCTGACATATTTTATGTCAGCAGAAAATAATTCAGACATAAAATTATGTCAAAATATGTCCATAGAAAATATGTCTGACATATTTTATGTCAGCAGAAAATAATTCAGACATAAAGTTATGTCAAAATATGTCGACAGAAAATATGTCTGACATATTTTGTCAGCAGAAAATAATTCAGACATAAAGTTATGTCAAAATATGTCGACAGAAAATGAGTCTGACATATTTTATGTCAGCAGAAAATAATTCAGACATAAAGTTATGTCAAAATATGTCGACAGAAAATATGTCTGACATATTTTATGTCAGCAGAAAATAATTCAGACATAAAGTTATGTCAAAATATGTCGACAGAAAATATGTCTGACATAATTTATGTCAGCAGAAAATAATTTAGACATAAAATTATGTCAAAATATGTCGACAGAAAATATGTCTGACATATTTTATGTCAACAGAAAATAATTCAGACATAAAATTATGTCAAAATATGTCGATAGAAAATATGTTGGACATATTTTATGTCAGCAGAAAATATGTCTCAGACATATTTGACAGATAACAACCCTGATATAAATGATTAATTATATAAGCTTTTAATGGCTGCATTTAAATCAAAAGTAATAATTAAAAAAAACAAACATAAAAAAGCATGAATTAATAAAACTAGTATGAAACAATTTAAAAAAATAAATATACAATTTCATGAATATCTTCAAGGTTACTTACGCACCGTTACATAAATAATACGCTAATATAAATTAACCGCAATTAACAATAGTATTCTAAAAATTCTTTGAAGTTCATTATCGTTGTCAAACATCTTCTTTAGCATTTATTCTTCATACTGCTTATTTCCCAAAAATAATTTTATGATTAGATTACGATAAGATCTCACACAGCCATTTGTTGTAGATACAAAACATTTAAGTTGAACGACCAAGTAGAAAATTAAAGAATTAGTTACTAAAAAAAAATCGTACAAGTTAAAACTATCTATTTTATCTATACAGAAAAATACACAAGCAATTAGCAAACTGCTTTTTCTTGCACATTCTCATTTCTATTTATAAAATTGAACATATTAGAACAGGGAGTGTAATAAAAATGGACTCTAAAAAAGTAAGCATAAACTTTTAAACATATTAAAAGTTAAAAATGAAAATTTTGGCAATGATAATAAACTTCAGATGGCAACCTTCTAGGAAGATTACTATGCAAGGTTTGCAAACATTCTATATTGAATGTGATCTCTCTTATGCAACAGTTTAGGGCTCATTTTGATAAGAGAATTTTAACCCAAGCAAAACTCAGATGTTTGCTGCTAATAATTATCTCAATATTGTTGATATACCTATACTGATAAATGGACACACTCTTACTGAGTTTTCTAGTTTATGTTCTTTTTGATTACCTTTTACTACTCACCATTAATAAAAACTATAAATCTAATTCTTTGCTCATATTTAAAAAAATGTATACACAATCTATTTCTTATCCACTCGTGTATGGATAATTGTCGTCATTACTAGATTGGTTTTTTAATAATACCCTTTATCTTTCAGACTTATTTGAAAACCGCATTGAAAATGTAGTTGGACCAAACCAAGCTCCTAATCTTTAGCGTCAATAGCCTCAAAGACCTGAAGTCTATTACTATTTTCTACAAATACTATCATGTTTGATGCTTAGGAGAGCTACTATCTCTTGTTCAGTCAAAAAAAACTTGAGACCACCTAACTCATTTTGCAAAGTCGCATCCTTTTACTGTAACTGTTCTTTCACTGTTATAACACAAACATAAGACACAAAAAAAATGTATAAAGTATTCAGTTGAAAACAAATAACATTATGGAAAACTGTTTTAGCCACACAGGTGTGTAATAATGGACAAAATTGCAAAATCTCTGTCCATTATTACACACCTGTGTAATTTAAATTTAAATGGATTAAATTTGGAAAAAAACGGATTAAATTTAAATATAAATAATATAATATAAATTTTTTTTTTAATTATTTGTCCATTATTTCACACAGGTGTGTAATAATGGACAAAATAGTATTATTGCAACAACTCTCAAACAGGGTAAAGTAATATTCGAAAATGAAAATGACAAAAGTTACTTCTGTAAGTGTTACTCCATCAGGAAAAGAGAGCTCAATATATAGCATTTTATCTAAAAAGTGTATTGCAAGTGGATATATTATAGTGGACTAACTTGACAGTCACTAAAATAACAGAGCACCAGAGGTTTAAACAGAACACGAACATACATATAGTAACTTACCAATGACTTTGACATTACTTTATATACTTGGTTTTTCCTTCATTATATTTTTATAGTTCCTCAATAATTAATAATTGTGAGCTCAGGGGCAGTTACCAGATAAAGCTGACCTAAAAATGAATTTATAAAAAGCATCCAAAAATTTTTCTTTGTTTGTTTTGAGTCTATTAATAAATCTACAAACTCAGTTAAACATGTATTATTAAGACAACTTGCAGTTTCTTTCCAAGCTTATATTTAAATTCCAGTCTCATTCTGTTATTAACAACATGATGGGTTGCAACAAATATTATCATAAATAAGCATTTTAAAAACCAATCTATAATGTGAAAAAAAATGTTATACAAAAATATAAGGTAATTGGTAGTTGCGTTTAACAATATATATTTAAAAATAGGAAAAGCATATTTTAAATAATGAAAGTCTATTAGGTTTGATTTTTCTTTAATTTAAAACAACTAATTTCTACAGTTGTTTCTAAAATTTTATTTTTTAATAATAATAACCTAACCTCTGATTAAATAACGATATCATACCCTCTGATTAAATAGCATAAAGAAAATAATGCTGTGTAAACAGTTTATAGCTTACTGAATAAATACAGATTTTTCAAATTTCACTTTTTTGATAAGGTTTGTTTCTCCATTAATTAATTTTTTTTGAGATAAGAACGAATGAAAATTGTTAGGCATTTTGACTGATTTTTGATTTATGACTAATTTTTTCTTCATGTTAGTGAACACAATTCTTTTTTTTTACAAGCTAAAAAAATCCATGACTTTTCAGCATTTATTTAATTGAATATCTTATCAGAAACATTTTCAGATTTTTTATGGTACCATTCGCTGCACATATCAAACTGTACCACATGAAGATTGGTATTTTTTGCATGATACCATACCCAATTTGAACAGCATGAGCAAGAAATTTATAAAGTCATTAACTTTTCTTCATTAAAACATGATTTTGATTGGCTAACTGGAAAGGCAGAAAAATGTCTTTTTTTTAATGTATTCAATAAAATGTCTAATTTTGTCTTTGTCAAGAGATAAAGCTCCAATATCAAATTTGTGAAGTATGTTTAATGCATTAGCAATTGCAAAAACGCCACAATCCACACCATTAGTTTGTTGTTGACATTTGCGTACATGGATTGTTTGCGTACATGGATTGTCAGCAGAATAGCATGAAAACTTTGACACAGCATCTGTTTCATAGTTTTGAATCAAAGCGAGTATTTCGTCGTATTATTCTGCATATATCCACTTTTCCGCTAAAAAATATCATACCAATAATGACTTTAATAGTTCAAAATATTAAAAATAAAATAAAAGTATCAAATTTGGAAAAATTACAAATGCACAAAATGCGTAAAATTATATAATATATATCATAAATTATAAAATACCATAACATTATCAAATTACCGGCGTTTTCTCTATTTAATTTCTAAAATTTAATTTTCATTTACTATGTTATTGTCTTTATAATAGCTGTATAAATAATAAATAAACTATAGAAATACTTCCACTCCAAAAGCCGTCAAAACATGCGGTTTGTGCAAAATAACAAATAAAGAAAAGCTTTGATGAAGAACCTTTTTTTGGTAAGCTCATTTATATATATATATATATATATATATATATATATATATATATATATATATATATATATATATATATATATATATATATATATATATATATATATATATATATATATATATATATATATATATATATATATATATATATATATATATATATATATACTAATCTCAATATTATATGGCCATATAAATCTTACTTCTTTTCTAGACTTATAGGAAGTTGTGATATGTGATATGTGTTATAAGAAGATCTTCAGCCTAAAAGCTTATTCACTTATAAGATTGAACATTTAAAACAATGGTTAATATATCGTAGAGATACATTACAAGGTGTTAATACTCTCAAAGATGCGCAATGAAGGTATGACTTTTTTTAAACGTGATTATGGTATGGCTTTAATAGCTAAAGTTTTACTCAATTTTTTGGAATTCAACACTTGCGCAATACTATATCTGTTAACTAACTATATATTACAATAAATATCTCTGAATTAAAAATTTAGTTTGTAGAAAAACAACTTATGAAAAAAAAAAAATTTTTTTCTTTATAGTTCTTTTTTAAATTTATTGATGCTTGAATAAATAAATAACAACAATTTAAAGACATTTCATATCAGTTTGAAATTTGAGTTGAATTAATAATCAATATATAGTTTTTAAATGTTTAACTTTCATGTTTAAAACATATATAATTTGTTAGGGCATTGAGCTATATCAATATGGGCACATCAGAAATAATTGTTAATCCTACGCCAGAAAGGAAATAGCTTTTAAAAAACGCTGAAAAATTAAATTTAAAAATCTATTGACTCTTGAACCATGTGGACTAGTAATTGACAAGAATAATTTTATTCTTGGAACAACTCCAGATGGAAAAATTCAAGTTGACGGGCTTTTCGGAATCAAAGAGGTAAAATGTAGTGAAGAGTATAAAAATGTTGATGCCAAAGACATTTGTTTTATGTTTAAAAATGCTTTTATTAATGAATTGCAGTTAGCTTTAACTACAAATGCAGTTAGCTTTAACATCTCAATCATGGTGTTACTTTATATTTTATACTAATAAAAAAATGGTTATTGATTGTGTGCAGTTCAATAATGAAATATGGGACAAGCTAAAAAAATATATTCTTGATTTCTATTTCATTTACTTATTAAAAAACCTTGTTGACCATTCAAAAGATAACTTAGAAAGTGCTCTATTTGTTGATAAAGTTAAGATGATTGAGTAAAACAATATTTTAAAATATTTGTTATTTTTAATTTATTCTTATTATTTAAAAGTAGACAGATTTAATTACTTGTCCCTCATTCTTGTATACAGCTGTATGCTTTCAACGTCTCTTCGCTTCATGTTTTACATTAGTTTTGTTTTTTAACAAATCCGGGCTCTGGTTGATGTTTTATCTCAGAGTACGATTTTTTTTAGTTTCACCTAGGGTGATTGGCTTGGTATACAAATTGTTATTTAGAATTTTATTTCAAGCAATTTTTCAACTTAGTTTTAATTTTTAATCTTAGAATTTTATTTCATTTTCTTAAGTGGTTTTTTATTATGTCATATATATTATAATATTATACTTTACTAAAACGTTGTTGTTTTTGGATTCTATTTGCATACTACTTTAAAAATTCAGATCATAAATCATTAATGTCAGTAAATATGCAAATGTAATATTTATTAAAGATTCTGTAAAAATTTTAAATCTGTTTACAATTTAGTTATGAATAGAGCTAACAAATGTTATTTGTTATTTACAAGATATAGGTAATAAACATTTAGAATAATAATTCATTTTAAATACTTTAAAGGAAAAGAACGTTGATGTTAAAAGTTTAAGATTGATTGTCAAATTTTCTTTATAGTGATGCTATGTGAGTCAAGCTACTAAAAGCAAACTTATAGTAGCTTGCACCACTTTTAGAAATGATTTCAATAGTTTAACGCCTGTCATATGATTATCTTTTAAATCATAAACTAAGAGTCCAGGTTAATGAAAAACTTAAGATATGCAGTGATAAAGATTTTTGGAATCAAGCAACTAAATTTGAAGGTACTATTTTATTATTACTTACTTGGCATTTTTTCAATTCCCTGTGTTAAGGCTAACGTCGGGCCTAGCTCGGGCCGAGCTAGTAACATCGGTTCAACATCGGCTACACCGTTTTCAACAAAACAATATCGGCTGAACGTCGGTTATATGTTTGTTCGCCGACGAATAGCCTAACAGACATTCAGCCGAAGTTCAGCCGACGTTCAGCCGATTCGGTTCTGTTTTTTATTTCAATAATACAAAAAAATACAAATAAAAAACCGAAAATGTTTCTATTAAATTTTAAAAATGGTAGCATCTAAATATTAATACGCTAATTTAATAATAGTAGTTTTCTACTGCTTTTCTACACGCGGATCAGTACTCCGCGCGGTCTTTCAAGCAAGGTCTTCAAGTGAATACACCTCTTCACAGTTTCGATTTCGCGCGTATATATTTACGACACCGATTTTCACTAGTACCTTCTGCGCAGAATCGCATGAAAGAGTCCCATTTTTATCAATAAACTATTCTAGAAAGTCATTTATTTTAGTAAGTTTTTACCATTTTTGATTGTTTTAAACATGAAACCTCAAAGTTTAAAAAGAAAAAGATCAATGGGATGTGCTGTATTTGGTTGCAACAATAGCCAATATAATCTTGAAGTTTGGCGTAATGAATTTTGTGAAATACACAAGGTTTTAAGAAGCTCTTTGACTTGCACATGTTTGGAACCTTACAAGTATGTATTCTACATATATTGTTATTTATTACAAATTTAAACAAAATATCAGTCTGGCTAATGTATAAAGCGATTCATATGTTACATATTATGTAGACATATTAATAATATATTATTTATAAATACAATGTTATGGAATAAAAAACCAATGTTATTGAATATTATAATAATATATTAATAATATATTATTAATAATAATAATATGTTATAATATATTATTAATATATTATTATAATATTCAATAACATTGTCATGGAATAGGGGTATATAATACTTAACTACATAATTATGTAGGCAAGTTATATTGCAAGGTATATTGAACTATAACACCTACATAATTATGTAGGCAGATGTTATATATAAATAGGCAGATATCATATCTAAATATCATGCATGCTTAGTAAGTAGTTGTATAGTTAAATAATTATTTATGTAGGCATATATTATATACCCTTATTCCGTAATATGCCTACATTATAATATATATGTTATATATATTATATAGACCTATTGTAGATATATACTATATAGACATATTGTAGATGTGTAATGTATCTAAAATATGTCTATATAGTATATATCTACAATAGGACTATATAATATCTTTCTATATACCCTTAACACCTATTATATACCCCTATTCCTTAACATATACATTAAAATTATCATTTTAAATCTGGTTAATCTGGTACCCAGGGTAAAAAAAACAACCTATATAGAAATAAGCTTTCATGGAAGTTACTGTATACATGTATAGTACATAGTACGTTTTTATGTAGGCAGATATTATATACCTTATTCCATAATATGTCAACATATGTATATTCAATAATCTATAATGTATCTAAAATACACATAATAGTCTATGTAAGATCTTTCACCAACGAATTTATGAAAGGTATTGTATTTCTAATTATCTGTCTTTGTTTTTCTTGTATTTTGATTGTTGATACAGATGGTTGGTGAGACAAACTATGATTAACTCATAATAAAAGGGATTTAAATCAGGGAATTCACTTCAAGATCCTGTTAGACAACTTGTCTATTGTGATATGTTTTTTACAGAGTATATAATTTATTTAAAAAAACAGTGGAATCTGTGAAGTGTTCACGAGTACGGATGACCGATTGTTTAAAACTGATATTTAAATACACTAGAATTATTTGTATTTATATAGCTATACATTTTTTAATCGAATAAGTTGTTTCTTTTTAGATTATTTGTATTTCCATCAGAAAAAAAATTGCCAGCAAAGCGTATAAAGTGGCAACAACTAATTAACCGTCAAAGCCCAACACATCAAAATAAATACTGTAAAATTGGAGCCAACCATAGAGTATGCTCTCAACATTTTGTAGATAGTGAGCCATCTATAGAAAACCCATATCCAATAATTAATCTCGGTTACGATTCATCAAAAAAAGTCAGAACTATTTTACCTGCACCATCTCGACGATCGAAAATAAATAAAAAATTAGAGTTAAATTGTGAACAATTACCATCTTGTACTTTACAATCAACTCCTGCAACATCACTTTTACCATTGAATTTTTTTAAGAAAAAAATTGATATGCAATATCTCTTTACTGATGATGCTACTAAAAAGAATTCAACATTAAAATTGACTTCAGATTCTATATCTTTCTGGTCACCATCAACTTTAAAAAATACAGAAGACAAAAGTTGTGTAGAGATAAAAAAAAAAAGTTGTGTAGAGTCAGAAGAAAAAATTTGTGTAGATTTTTCTATTGTTAATGAATCATTGCAGGACATACACAAAGAATCATTGAATGACTCACATGATGAGATAAATTTGCTAAAATATCAAGATAATATTGAAAAACCTGTTTTGGATTGCAGCAATAATGATCTCCTTGTTAATGACTTATTGTTGGAAATTTTAAGATTAAAGAACAAAAATATTTGTTTAAAGAGCAAAAATAAAGCCTTACATAAAAAAGCAAATATGTTTAAGAAACTTTATTTAAAAAACTCAAAAGATATTTTTACATTGCATACACAAGTTATAAAATGTGTTTGTATGCAAAGTGTTACAAGTCGCATTTTAAAAACTGATAGTGATTGTGACTTTTTTACTGGGGTTCAAACAGTAGCTGAGTTCAAATCCCTTCATACGATAATTTCACCATTTGTTCGCAGGAGATGGCGTGGTACAAAAAACACTACTACTGTTACAAGAAAGTTTAAAAAAGTACCTAAGCAATTTGGACCTCACAGGAAACTGTTAAGTGAGGACGAATTTCTTTTGTTTTTAATGAAATTGCGTCTTGGATTGTTAAATCGAGATTTAGCAGAAAGGTTTAATGTTTCAGAAGCTTTAATTAGCTCCATAATATCTTCATGGCTTAAAGCATCTTCTGCAGTGTTATCACCAATTGTTTATATTCCTGATAAAGTTAACATCATAAATACTCGCCCAGGTCGTTTTAAAGATTACAAAAATCTTCACTCTATTATGGATGCAACAGAATTTTTTATTGAAACTCCCAAAAATCCAGATCTACAAAAGTTAACATGGAGTGAATACAAGCACCATAACACAATGAAAGTTCTTGTTTGTATAGCTCCAAATTCTGCAATAATGTTTTTATCTCATTGTTATGGTGGATCTGTATCTGACAAAGCAATTACTAATTTTAGTGCATATCTTGACAAAGTTCCACCACATTCTCAAATTATGGTTGACAAAGGTTTCCTTATTAAAAAAGAATGTGATGCTCGACACATTACTTTAACTATGCCACCTGGAAGAAAAGGTTCCGAGCAAATGACACCTTCTGAAATCGTTAATACACAAAAATTTGCAAATCTAAGGATTTTAGTGGAACAAGTTATTCGGAGGTTAAAGACTTTTAGAATCTTGGCTGTAGAATATCCTGTTAATATGATAAGATGTTTTGATGATATAGTTACAGTCTGTGCTGCATTGTCAAACTTACGGAAACCTATTTACTTGTAATGATATTATTGAGTACTTATTTGAAAGTTTGGGTTCACTTGATAAATTTAATTAAATACAAAAAAATAAAGATTGTATGTGTATTTGTATAAACATTCATACAATTTACATATATACAATACATATATATATATATATATATATATATATATATATATATATATATATATATATATATATATATATATATATATATATATATATATATATATATATATATATATATTATATTATTTTATATTGTTTTATATTATATTATCACAAATAAGAACTGAAATTAATTTTGAATACAATAAAAATTAAATAACAAAGAGAAGAATGAAATCCTATACACATATGGATTTTTTTTTTGTAACCGTAAATACAACTACGAAAGTCCCGTATCCGTTGCTGAAAGAATCTGTTAATAGACAGATTATTTTATTAAGTTTGGTCGCTTTTTTTGAATATTAGGCATTCATTTGACTAGATTTAAAAACATTCTCAATACATTGTAGTATGGAACGTCTGACTAAGTGCAAATTTTATAACTACTACATAAGTTCGCAAATTTGAAAAACCAGCATGTGCGCTAAAATAATTTTGAAGATTCACTCATGAAAAATTCGTACTTATGCCAAATTTTGTAAATCCGTCGTACATATTACATATTTTTAATTATTCGCCAAGGCCGAGGAGGCCGCTCGTTTTTTTGTATTATTTTTTATTGTTGTTACAAAACTCTCTTAATAAATTTTAATAAGATCTTTCAATCAGGCCCCTTCCCCACTTTAAACGTGTAGACTTACTGTTTAAATCCGTTAGGAAAACTTATAAGTAATGGGGCGGTTTCAGTGGAACCGACCCGACTTATATAAACGGGTCGGGTATTCATAGATTTAAATCTAGAATAAACTGCTTGGAAAACTGATTATAAACTGTTAGGCAAACTTAGATTATACGAATTTTGGTTAGACAGGTAAAAGTTTTAGTTGCGCAAATAATACGTAGCTGTCATTCAGAAGAGTTTGACTAAACAAGAGATTTTTACATTTTTAATGTCTCTCATACACCGAACTATAGGTTTAAGTTGATGAACCTAGATATAAAGCTGTATTACAAGACTCATATTTGTCTATCCAAAAGTTTGTTTGAAATTTTAACATACATAGAGTAGCTTTAAACGTGCAGAAGAACTCTGTAGTTAATAATGAAAAAAGAGTTTAATTTAACATTAACTTTCACAGACAGCTCGAAATTATGAAGAAGAATTTACACTATTATATACAATATTTACGTTAATATCTTACGCTAAAATATATATTTTAATGTAATGGCCATCTAAAATAAATAAATGGGCTTAGGTTCCCTCAATAGCTGTTGTTGTTTTTTTAAGCTCAAATAGTGTTTGAGATTTCAAAAAAATAATTTTTATTTCCAAACGCTCTTTGGATTTTTATAAAACAATTACTCTTGAATAAAAAAGGTTTTATTTGAGAAAAACTTGGCGGTCTCGTCTGGTACACAGTGCCCTGTTAATTTTACCAACTTTTCTTAACTGCGTTGATAAGTGCTAATACACATGGCCACGCACATTAAGTAGCCTTTTTTGACGGAACAATTTTTTGTTAGACTTTGCCGTAAAGAAGACCCGTTCCGTTTTTTTAAATATAACCGGGTTCTATTTTTAAAAAAATACCGCCACTAATAGAATGAAAGTCTTATTACTTCACTGAATATAATGAAATTATTCAAATATGTAATACATTTTTTGATTAAGTAAAAAAAAAAATTGTTTACATTTAAATTTTATCTTTACTTTTTTAAGAATATATTTTTGCATTTTTTGCACATCCATGAATCATCATCTGATGGTATATCGTTTGCAGTTTTAATTCCAACACAGTGAAAATGAAACCATGAATTGCATATTTCACAAGCTATGGAATTTTCTTCAAATATCTCTGCGATATATGGAACAAGTGTTTTGCACACAATGCAAACATACAATGGTTTTGATACAACTGGGATAAGGGATTTTGATTTTTGCGATCTTTTAGGCTGGGATCTTTTTGAACGTTTTCTTGATACAAAAGAAGATAAATATTTTGACTTAAGTGATATTTTCGGTTGAATTATTTTTGCATGTGTTTGTTCAGTTACAACTTCTGTGACGTCAACGATTCTACTTTTTAAGTTTTCTGATGGAGAGGATTGCTGAATTTCATTATTGCTAGTATCTCTATTACTGTATAGAAGAAATGGTGCTAGGTGATCATACCAGAATTCTGAAAGATTTTTTAGCATTTTATCAAAAAATATTTTGTCAAATAAAATACTCTCTAAGTAGTGTCCATGGTGTGTAAAAACAAAGTACCATGCATGTAAAAAGTTCAGAACTCCCAATTGACCTTGGATTTGAAAATAATGATCATGGGTCTTTTTTAAACAAACTTTTCCTTCTGCGTTTATATGCAATGAATTATAGTTTAAAACCGTTGGTATAGTGTCTCTAATAATGTAAGGGCATTTTATCTCTATGCATCCAATACCGCAACAGCATTCAACAATAAGATCAGGCGAAGCTGAAATGAATTGAAAACTTTTGTAGATATGCATGCCAGAATCATAAAACTTTATTTTTTTGTGACCATTTTCTTTTAAAATTTTTATCACTGCCCTTTTAGCATGAGCTTCTGTAGCAATGCCATGTCTTGTTGCAAAAGTTTCAATTTTTTTAATTGTAGTTATAGTTTTTAACAGAGCAGCAGAACCATGTTTATTTTCAATTTGGGTAAAGATTGACTTAAATTTAGAAGCAGTAATCCTGCCTAGGCGTTGGTTAAACCATATGCTTGATGAAGATTGCATTCGAGTTGCTTCTTCAATACTTTTAATATGTGCATCATTAAGTGTTAAACTTTCTGTAAAACAATTTACATTTTCAGTCAATGACAGGTTGTTGTCAATCTTAAAAATATTTGCTGCTTCAACCACGCCTAAAGGCAGACTAACTTCAGATTTTTCCACTTTTTTGGATTTACCGTTGCACAATTCAACAAAACAGCTATTGTGAGAAACATCTTTTAACGATTTATACAAATAGTCTCTAAACTGGTCTTTGTTTTGAAGAAGTTGCTTTTGCTGGTCCGTACAAAAAATATATTCTTTTAATGATTTGTTGGATTCTTCTATTTTAATATCTGTAGGTTTGTTTCCTTTTCTGTAATGATGTTTATTGAATACAACATCGCAAAGTGGTTTGTGTGTTAAAACAGTTTTGATACCACTTGGAACCTTCCATTTTGCAAAAACACTAGTACATGATGGCTTTGTTGCCCCTGTACACACTGCAGCTTCAACTCGAAATAACATTGCAATTACATGGTTGCAGCAACCAAGAAGACCTGCAATACAATTACAGTATGCTGAACTGATTTCACCACCAGGTTTTAAATTGTCTTTTTTTACTGCTGCCCAAACATGATAAGGTGTACTAGACGTACGTTGTGATGGTGTTACACGACATTTTAGGAAACAAATATCAGAATCTTCAGTTATTTCATGGAAATATATTTCTTTGACAAACTCGCATTTGTAGTAGCGATAAGCTTTCCCTTCTTTATAGTCAGAATCTAAACGATTCATTAGGTCATGTGGCTGTTCAAGCTTTCGTAAATATTTTTCTATGTCAGTGTAGTAAATGGAAGGCCACTTGTATAATCCACTACCACTTTCAGAAAACCAATTTTGCTTTAGTGAAAATGGGTCTGGAATAACACAGTTACATAAAATGAGTTTGGACATATACTCGTGTACTAGTAGCCTTTGGCGATCTTCGCTTTCATTATCAATAGGTGTTTGATTTTCAATGGCAGAAAACACTCTAAAGTTATTATATATATATAAAAAATAATGATATACTCATATTATAAATATATATATAAATATATATATATATAAATATAAATATATATATATATATATATAATATATATGTATATATATATATATATATGTGTGTGTGTGTGTGTGTGTGTGTGTGTGTGTGTGTGTGTGTGTGTGTGTGTGTGTGTGTGTGTGTGTGTGTGTGTGTGTAAAGTATGTTAGCTCAATCTAAAAAAGTGTCCTAGATGTTCTTGAAGAATAGAGCAGTACTAAATTTGTAAAAAACATTTCTCTAATCGAATCTAATCATACAATTGTATATACAATGTATGATCATGTATGCATGTATTTATGAATACATACACTGTATGTATCTATGTATGTATGTTTATATGTATGCATATATATATATATATATATATATATATATATATATATATATATATATATATATATATATATATATATATATATATACGCTACCATTATGCTTTTTCTTACCTGAAAACTAAAGTTTCAAAGTCACCATCTACATCTTTATTCCTCAATATTAAATACTCTTTAAGAGCTTTTTCACTCCACGTACGAATTCGTGCTAAATTTATTGCTTCCATAATTAAAAATATTCTAAAATATAAACTTATATAAATTTAAACTTTGAATAACCTTATATAAAGCTAAAAAAATATCTATATTATGAGAAAACTCATGCAAACGACTGTTTCGTTCAAGGATGCTCTCTTAATTTATCTGTGTATTTACTTTCTTTCATGCGATTCTGCGCATAACAAACAATAACATACTACTAAGAAATGCGCGCGCACGTAATTATCGGAACTGTGAAGACGTGTTGATAAATTTTTAGTTTCGGAATTTTTAGTATCGGAACTGTGAAGACGAGCTGATAAATTTTTAGTTTCAACAGGAATTGATGTTGTTCATTGGTTAATTTTACTATAAAATTAAAAATAAATGTTTGTTGTTGGTTGTTTGTTTTTTCTATAATTTCTATAGCCTGTTCCTTTTCTTTAAATAAAATAAGACTGTTATTTGTGGACATGTAAGCGTATTTACATAAATTTATAATGCGTATATTTCAGTATATTTTATATTTCTCTGTATCTATATGCATATTTTCTTTTAGATTAAAAAATAAGGTATAGAAAATGATAAAATAGAAAATAGAGAAAAGCAGTAGAAAATGAAAAAAAATATGTTGGAAGTTATTAAAAGAATGTTGTGTTATCCTTCTTTTTAAGGTATCTGAATATATATTTAGATTTTTAAATTTGTTCTTAAATGGTGTTATCTTTTTTTTTACTTTAGATAAAAATATACTAACTAAAATTGCCAAAAAAATATGGATAATAATAAATCCTAAATTAAATTGTTAGAGGTTTTTATTTTGAATAATAATTGTAATAAATTGTTTTAATTTTTGTTTATTAATTTTTGATCCAATAGTTAAGCTAATGAGTTAAATTGTAGAGGTTTATATATCATATATATTCTGAAGTAATTGCATTTGATTCTTTTTTTTAAATACATTGCTTAACATTAGGCATTTTAGTTTTTTTTCTTTTAAATAGTTAAATAAAATTGTTTTATAGATGAGAAACCAAGTAAGGTTCAACATTGTGTATTTGTTTTTGTTACCAAATAATATCTTTTTGTAGATATTATCTATCTTTTTTATATTATTTATCTTTTTGTAGATATGTTTAACTTTAGACTATTAATATTTTGATATTTTTATTTAATTTCTTTTCTCTTTTTTTTTTGGATGGTTGATATTAGGCTTAAATAAGTTGTTAGAAGAAATACTATATCAACTTAAAAATAATTGATAATTTAGTGAAATAATTAGAACTAGGCAAGCTGATATTAATTGTTGTCAAAATATAAGAAATGCTGCTTGGTAAGAAGAAATTAATTTATACCTAAATTAGAACATCATGGTTAGATAAGTTAAAAGTAATTATCACATAAATGAAAGAGATAGCCTAGGCGAGATTAATCATTCTCAAAATGTATGAAATGCTCCTAGACAATCAGAATATTTTGTATTGCACGAAGTGATACTATTCTAGGTTATAATTATTAAGGATAAATGAGTCAGATCTGTCAGCATTGCTGTGCTTAAAATTTTCTTGATAAAACACATTTTTTATGTTGCCATAATAGAAGGGTAGTTTTGCTTCCATTTTCTCTATTTCTGCAAGATTTTCAGGAAGTTATATATAATTCCAATATCAATTTTTTAAAATATATTAGAATTTATTATGCCTGTCTTTATTTTGCTTTATTTACTGATAATGTGGTTTAACTTATAAATCAAAAACCGCCATGTTTTAAAATGTGTGTCAAGTTTTTTATTGTGTAGGTAATCTTGCACCAGATCAAGATATTCTGCCAACATTATCAACTGTATATCTCTGACCCACTTGCAGCAGTTAATTTTAGAAAGTAAAAACATCGCAATCAACTTTACATAATTTAATGTTTCAGTTGCAAACTATAGTTACTGAAGTTGCTGTTGTACTTGTTGGAGATGGTTCACCTGCTTTCAGGGAGGTTATTTACCCAAAAAGTCATTTAAAAGTTTTATTGAGAATGTCAGCTAATTTAGATCCTACAGTTTATAATAAATTTTAAGTTAAAACATAGTCTGATTAGAAAAGATTGCAATTTGTATGATTGTTTTATGTTTATTTATTATTTAATTGTAACAATAGTAATGTTATTGGTAATATGTTTAATGATAGTAGTAAAATTGAAATGGATAATATTAGACTTGATGTTATTAGTGTAAATAGTAATAGGCAACATAAAAATAGTAGTTGTCAAATAAAAGAGATAGATCTAGATAGGATAAAATTAATCGTTGTTGAAATGCAAGAAATGCTGCTCAGCAAGCAGATAATGTACTCGCGAGAATTCAGTGTCAAGCAATGTTAATGTCTGTTAATTCCATTTTACTTTAGACATTTGAGAACAAAGCAATGTATGAATTTTTCTATTTATAGTAACATTATTTATATATTTATAGTAATATATTGAGTGATTTATAGTATATATATTTATAATAATATTTAGATTAATAACAGTTTATAACAACAATTTATAAACAAACAGTTAATAAAATAAATGGTTTTAATTTTTCTTTATAATTTCAAACATAATTGTTCTTTTTTTTTATAGTTTTTTTTTTAAACATCTTCGCTTCCAACAAGGCTGCAAGCAACCACTAATTAGAGTTGGAAGTTGTCTTTGTCATTTTTTTAGCATTTCTACTGTTGAAACATGGTTTTAATTTTGTAAATTTAATATGATGTTAAGTTTACTCTATTAATCATTAGTCAACAGTCAGAGAGAAGCCGGAACCTTATTAAGAAATGCTGGAAGTTTTAATCAAATGCTGGGATCTTTTAATCAAGTAAAAATAATTTTGTTTTCTGGTAACATAATAAACCAGTTACTATTATCTATTGTGTGTTTTTTTACTTTTTTTTAACATTCTGCTTCGAAAACATTTTCTTTCTCTCCCTCTTTCTCTTAGATTAGAGGGAGAATTAATAAAACTTATTACATATTTCTTAATATAACAATTGATAATGACTATTTATAAGAAATATCTTACAAGATGGTTGCTATTTTCTGATATAATTGATAACAAATTAATAGCTAAAATTGTCCCTTGATTGTTCAAATATTGTAGCAAATGAAATCCTTTTAGTTCAAGTATTTTAGTTAATAAAATATCTTATTAAGTTGTGGTGTTATTTTTACGTTGTATTGTCTATCCTTTACATAATATTTTCATTTTTAATTATTCTGGAGACACAGTAATGTGTGCTAACAAATATCTTATGCTATGCGCTATTGTTACTGTGTTTTGTGTTGATAGAACTAGGCTGTTATAGCTATTTTTTTAGTTATTTATTTCTGTAATATTATTCTAATTCTACTAACTATAAAATGCAAATAATACTTTTGTATTAAAAATTGAAATTTTTTTAGCATTTCTTTTTTAAGGTATTTGCAGGCTTTACTTGACATTCCTTTACTGGTACCTGCTGTGTTGTGACATATTTTAAAAAGAACTTAACTGATGTTAATGCAGTTTTTATGTCGTTAACTATAAGCAATAACCTTGCTGATCAGGAGTCAAACTTAAGATGTTAATTATAGATAAATTTGTCTTTAATTTTTCATATCAAGTTATTAATGTGTTTTTATTGTTATAAATGATTTAATTATTAATATCCTGTATTATGGTTTGCTTACTGCTAGTACCTTAATGAATGGCGAAGTTCTGAATGGTGAAATTCTGAAATAACGAAATTTTTTAATGCATAGAAAAGTTGATACTTTTATTTTGTAAAATAATTTTATTTGATAATATCAGTTAGTATTTATAAGTAATAATTTTTTTTTTCTTTATTTATAAATAGATGTTTAAATCAAAGTTTATATACCATTAATTTGATGGTATATAAATCAAGACTATTTATAACACTTTTAAATTTTAATGATTAAAATTAAAGAGTGTTAATAATAATCTTGATTTTATTAATACTATTAATATGAAGAATTGTTGTCAAAATAAATCTAAGTATATTGATAATGCAGACATGCAGTTAAAGTTTAAAAGTTTGGTGCACAGAGATTAATGAAGTACATAAAGTTCAGGTATTTATAAAATCTGATTTTTTAAATTTATTTTTTAAAAAATTTAATACTAAATTCTGTTAATATATTATTTAGAGTTCGTCCTAATAAACGCACACCTTTGCAGCCGTTGGAAAACCTAACCAGTGAAACTGACTCTTGGACTCTTTGGAATGCTTTTACAGCACTGTTTCTTTAACCGCTGAATGTTAAAAGTAGTGAGCCACTATCGCCACTTTGTTCTCCACCATTAGTTCCAATGCATATATCTACCCCAGTTTCTTCTAAACAACATGTTGATAAAAACCAATCACAAAATTCACCTCCTAACATTTCAAATTTTTGTAAACCTTTGAAAGGCAAAGTGTTTGCATCAGCTTCAGTTGGTCCGAAAAAAGCACGAGCAAATAGTAATTGCATTTAACAGGTGTTAAGCAATGCCAAGGATGCAAATGCTTATGACAGTGCACATTCTGATCCAAAATGCCAAAGTAACTTTCTATTTAATTTGTGATACATCTCTCTCTCTCTCTCTCTATTTATATATATATATATATATATATATATATATATATATATATATATATATATATATATATATATATACATATACATATATATATATATATATATATATATATATATATTATATATATATATATATATATATTTATATATATAATATATATATTTATATATATAATATATATATTTATATATATGATATATATATATAAATTTTTATAGGGACTGTTGAATACAAGAAATTTAATAATGCTATGGATACAAATGATTGTGACAGTGCACATCCTGATCCAAAATGCCAAAGTAACTTTTTATTTAATTAGTAAAAATATAATAAGGTATACTCTTCCGGCTGGAAATCTATATCGGCTGGAGGTGCTTACGCTTCATTAATTGCACCATCAATAACAATGTCACCTTTAATAAAAGTTGTTCATCAGTAACCTAACTACTCTATGATTCATATGTCAAAATTTAATTTTATGCTATTTTTTAGATGCTGCACATGAATTACGAAGACCAATGCCCAGAAAACATCGGATATTTATTCTAATTTAATTCCAATCTAATTTATTTGATGATTCAACAGATTCAAAATAATTTATTTTAAAAATATATTTAATTTTGATTTATATGTGTATATTTTAATTGCCTAATCCTTTTTTCGTATCTTACATGGTAACGTTTATAAATCGAAATTTAATTTAAGTTTAACTTTCAACTTACAAACAAATTTTTGACAAACTGATTTCAGTTGCTTACTTATGTCACTATTTAAAAATAAAAAATTAACATTACCTATTATAAAAAACAATTTCAAAATGTTATTACTTAAGTAATAAGTTTTAAAATTGATTTTTATAACAGAAAACAATGGAAATATTCATACTTAAGTAATAATATTTTATATTACTAAAGTAATAATATTTTTAAATTATTTTTTATAATAGGTAATATGTTAATTTTTTACTTATAAAAGTTATTAATAAAAATACCTAAGTTTAGGAATTGAAATATAAAAGGGAAGAGACAGGATTGCAAGGCGAAATTCTAAAGATCCTAAAGGTATAAGTATTTTGTGAAATGTTGTTTTAATTGTTATTTGACTATTTTTTAAAATGCTTTATATAACAATGTCCCTATGTAGTTATGTAGGAATCCTTGGAATGAATATTTCCAATATTTTATGTAAATTCTTGATGGGTGCATTTAGCCATTAAAGCTGCATAAAGTCAACTTATTTAGGTGTTTTAAATGTGATAATTCAAAACACAAATCCATGGGAAAAAAAGGATGCTACCTGATCCAATACATTTTAAAAGCTTGTATTTTTTCCATAAGTAAATAAATTGGTAATGCATATATAGTTTGTAATATATATATATATGTATATATATATATATATATGTATATATATATATATATATATATATATATATATATATATATATATATATATATATATATATATATATATATATATATATATATATATACATAGATATACATAGATATACATAGATATATATTTAATTTTTATAGGGGCTGTTGAATGCAATAAATTAAACAATGCCAAAGATATATTTTGAACGGTGCACATCCTGATCCAAAAATCCCAAGTAATTTTTTAATTAATTAGAAATGTATTAATTTTTATATTAGAAATATAAAATAATTGCTTTGTTCTCTGAAATCGAAAGTAGAAACTACGTTGATTTCTACGTTTCTAAGTTGAAATCTACTTTGTGAATTATATTATTTTACTATAACACATATCAATAATACATTTACATATATTATTGATGTGTGAAAATTTAATTTTATACCATTTTTTAGATGCACACAGTGAATTGTCAGTAAACAAAAAATGTTGGAAGTTCACCCGATCAAATTTATTTGATGATTCAACTGATCCAGATTTATTTATTTAAAAAGAATATATAATTTTATTTTATATTTGTGCTTTAAATATACTTCAGTTAGTTTATCCTTTTTTCCGTAGTTATCTTACATGATATATTAACTCTTACATTAAACTGATTTTGGTTGCTGATATTATTCCGATTTATGTTTTTGTGTAAAGATTTGTTTACGATAGTTCATCGTCTGGTCGAGCATTTGTGGCTTTTTTTAATCCTCGGGCCTAGATCAATTGCTGACATTAGACCGCCATCCTTCGTTTCCTTACTGAATCGCGTCGGGGCGAGATCGGCCAGCCGATGATATAAGCGGTATCGCGACGGCTTAATATCGGCCAGCCTATGCATAGCGATAGTTTGGGGGGCTAGCCGATGTCGGACCGACATCGATCCGTACGGACAAAAACGATGGCGGTCCGATGTCGGCAGCCGAGCTCGGCCCGACATCGGCTTTAACACAGGGTTACCCTTCTAAAATAAAACTAATGAAAATGTGGCCGTGGCTATTCTATTCAAAAATTAGACATTTATAACTTGTCTAAATCATTTAACGAGGTGCACCAACAAGAAGGTAAACCATAGGACTTTGCACTCCTTCTGTAAATTGTCACGTTGTTGCCTTAGGTTAGCTCTCCGTTTCTGGATACTTACCTTTTCTTGATAGGCAGTTCATGTAAAGTATTAGTATTGTTGGTTAAGCCTCCATTTCTGGATACTTTACTTTTCTTGAGAAGCACTTTATGTATAGTATTAATGTTATTGTCTTAGGTTAGCCCTCCATTTATGGATTCTTATCTTTTTTTGTTAAGGCAGTTTTGGAATTTTTTTTTAGTTTTTTATCTTGTTTTTTTTATTTCTTAATCAATATAAGATAAACTTAAAAATAAAATAAAATACGCTAATATAGTCAAAACAAAAAGGTAATTATTAAAGTAACAATAAGTAAAAGACACTAAATCAAACAAAGTATTTATAACTCTTTCAACATTAGGAGTTATTTTTTGACAAATAAGATATTTTTAAGTTTTTAAATTTGATTATTTTTTTTTTTTGTTGTTTTTTTTTTTGTTTTGTATTTTTTAAATTTTTTTTTTTTTCTCTCTGTTTTCTAAATTCTTAGCAAAATCATTCTAAAGGTAGTATGCAGCATCTTTACGTTTCTTTGCTTTACTTTATATGTCAGCTCTCTGGTACTTCCTATATGTATGTATGTATGTATGTATATATATATATATATATATATATATATATATATATATATATATATATATATATATATATATATATATATATATATATATATATACACACTAGGTACGTAGCATGAAAATTTTAAAACAATCGTATACTAAAATGTTATATATCATAAGAAACCCCTTTAATACAGTATTTTAAAGGTAAAAAAATTATAAAAAACGAACAATTAGACAAAAGGTTATATTGTTTTTAGTACCAAAAATTTGATATGTGGATTTGAGGAAGAAATTGTGGTCAAAATTTAGTTTTTTTTTACCTAAATTGTTATAACTCTGCTAATTATTGTCGAAATGCCTATAACTTGGTATCATAAGATAGGTGTAACAGTGAGCTACAAAATTAAAATGGCCTCTGCTCACTGGGCTTATCCAGGGGGTTAGAGGGGGTGGCGAACCGCCACCTAAACCACCCAAAAAAACATTTTTTTTCCATATTAGAGCGTCTTTTTGTGAAATTAGTCTTTCTATATAACTTTTACTATAATTTGCTCCTACACCACCACCACATATAAAAGGTGTATCTTTGTGTTAGGGTGGATATAAAGGAGATAGTCAACACACCCTATTATCAAAAACAAATCATTCTTATAAATATTTTATCTTTATAATAAAAAGGAAATCTATTAATATAAATAAAAATCATATTTTACTACTTTACAGTATATACTAGTGATGAATACATGGAGTTAGGAAAAAGGGTATGTGCCATCCCTCTCCAACCTAAATAAAGTAAAAAAAAGGCATAAAATGTGATTATGTATAGAATTTTATATAAAAAATAAATAAAATCAATATAAGAAATTAACATAAAAAAATATGTTACCACATTACAAGACTCTAAATATAAGCTAAACATATTTTATCACATTAAAAGACTCTAACTGCAGGTAGTATCCAGGGGGCTAGAGGGGGTACTGAACTTCCATACTCGCTGCCAAAAATGGTTCGTCCATTGTAGAACATCTTTTTTGTGAAATTAGTCATTTCTATATACAAAATGATATTCTAATTTTGATACAATTAATATATAATAAAAATTTTTATTGACCTCTAACCACTTGATGTATTAAGGGGGCTAAATGGGGCCAAAAAGAGCGCAAAAAAAGATCAAAAAAATTGAAAAGGCTGTTTAAAATGATATGAAGTAATGTAAAAACATATGCACCACATTTCTAGACAAGTAAGTGTATCCTTTCTTTCATAATATTATTAGTAATTTGTGTCTTGGCTTTTAGTGAATGATTGTAAATTTAAATTCCATTAATGAAACTTAATAACAATTATTTTTAACGATAGACACGACGAGAACGTAAGCCAGAGCCGTCTATCAAATATATTGCAAGTCACACCACTTACAGTACTTTTTTCACAAGTCACACCACTTACAGTACTTTTTTTGCAAGTCACACCACTTGCAGTAGTTTTTTAGCAAGTCACACCACTTGCTGTACCTTTTTTGCAAGTCACACCACTTGCAGTAGTTTTTTAGCAAGTCACACCACTTGCTGTACCTTTTTTGCAAGTCACACCATTGCTGTACTTTTCTTGCAAGTCACACCACTTGCTGTACTTTTTTTTTGCAAGTCACACCACTCGCTGTACTTTTTTGCAAGTCACACTTTTTTTATATCATAATTGTCAAATTGTGAAAAGATCAACTCTCCTGCTATGACATCAGCAGCAAGCTGAAACTTTTTCATGCAATAGTCAACTGCTTCTGAATTATTTTCATCTTTTTTCCAGTAAAAAATAGTATAAATTCTGTCTTCTTTTCTTTTATTTACTTATCAGTTACAAACCATTCATGGCAGAGTTCTCTGCCAACAATTCTTTCTGACATGTCACCTAAGTCTTCAAGTTGTTTGGTAGATAAGTGCTTGTATAAGTTTTTCATATCATTAAAAGATAGTTGACGCAGGTCTCTTTCAAGATTTGTTTTTTATTTTTTATCCATTTTTTGCCTTTTGCGTGTCTTTCTTTTTGAAATTTCTGCTCGTAAAGCAGTATGATTTAACCGATTGTTTAGCTATTTTTTACGAGCTGCTTGCATTGACCACTTAACTACATTTTCTCTAGATACTTGGTCAAGACTATCTAAATAATCCATAGTCTTATTCTTTTTTGATCTTATTTTGCAAGATATATAACATATTGTTGCATTAGGGGATCTACATTTAGCTTCACTAAACATACCCATTAACTCTTCGCTATCTATGCTGTAAAGCCTTGCACTAGCTGTCTCCTCTTTGAGTGTCGCTGTAATGGAAAGGGAGAAATATCTCTCATATTGACGTTTCAAAACATCCATTACTGCAATAAGACAAGCATTAATCATGCCAACAAGCTGCTCATCAATGGAGCATAAATTATTTTTAGGTTCTAACACATTTGGTTCAAGAGGATTTCTAAAAAAATCATTTTTTCTTTTTAACAGTGCACTTGGATTAGAAATGCAACTTTAAATCGTTTGCAAAACACCTTTAACTACCTGAATACTGGCAATATGATCAAAACTTGCTTTGTCAGCTGATACATAAAATGTTTTCATCCAGGGTCCAGTGAGTAGTTTGGAAAATATTGCTAGCACACACATTTCTTTTATGGCAGTTGTATTGCAAAACGCTGATTGCAGTGCTGTTTGAAGAGTGCTACATGTTACTATTTTGATGGTCAGAAAGTCTTTAAAAGTAGTGTAATGTTTTATAAAGATGAAACAAGTACGAAAAAGAATGTGAAGACGATTGCCACGATATCTTGGAATTATACCTCATGGCAGTTTTTTATCGTGTAAAAAGTTAACAAAGCCTTCAGGATCACCCTTGCCATCTTTAAACCTCAATTTTTTCATTGCTAAAACAATTTTAACGGCCATACAATCATATCCAAATAATTGGCAAGTTTCTATTTCCAGAGACTGTAGTGCCGAACGAAAGGAAATAGCTATTGTGTCAAGTGGGTGCAAATGACAGTTTAGCTCATTCAAACTCTTACTCCAGGTTTCACAAATTTTGGTTATAGTAAGATGGTTTGCTGCAACTCTGTCTGTCATTGTGTTTGATATATTTGAGATAATTGACTTACGACATTCGTCAAATGAAAACGAGTGATAATCTGAATAAATTACCGCCTTATAATCCACTGCGTTACATATGTGTTTTTGATAATCATCTGATGCACCTCCAGGTAGTTGGTCCAAAGCAATGACTTGACATTTATCCCTTGATGTCAAGTGAATGCTGTTGATATGGACACCTTGTGTTGTTGCATCAAACCTAAGAGTCAGATTTTTGTTACCGAAGGCCCATTCTGCTGCTTGTAGGTCAGATATACTGCCAAGCTCACGAGCCATTTGCTCAACAGTAATGCGCTGGGGAATATACAAAATATCAACACCAAAATATTGTTTAATTTTCTCCAATAGGAATGGAATATTACCTGCTAACACATTAGACAACAACATGCAATAAATCAACAATCTAGTTTGTAATACATAAGACTTGCTATCTTCTGACGCAACTGAATTTGCTGTAATTTCGTCCTCCCTCTGGGTTATATCATTTTCTAAACTAGCTAATGCCATTTTTTTTCCCTAATAATTTTATTATTTTTGAGGTTAATTTGCCTTAATTTTTCTTTCTCTTTAATCTGTACAGCTTTTTTTGCATTATTAAGGTTGCGAATACGCCTACTGTAATAATATGTTTGCAATTTCTGTTTTAAGTCTCTAACTTCTTCTCTTAAAGCTTTTATAATACCTTCTTTTCTTTTGACACTTTGCCTTAACACTTTCAGCTTATATGGCATGGTCTTCATTTTAGACTTTACTAAATCTATTTTATTTTTGTATTCTTTGGAAGAGCTAGCTAACTTTGAAGACAAATAAGGCAACCTATTCATTAACTTTTTTTCTTTGGAGTTAATTTTTTTCTCTTGAATTCTTCCTAATTTCTGAATTTACAATTTGGCTTGGTGAAAATAAAGATTCACTATTTACTGGAGATAACACATAGTTTTCTAATGATGAAAATATTGAAGATACAGTGTTTATGTTACTAGAGGTAGACGGAAATGCATGAGGCACTTGTTTTTTTATTACATAGGGCTCATTGCAAAATGCAGCAAAATGATTGGAATCTCTTTTAAAGTTGCAAACCCATTTCTTCCCTTTATTGACAATTAATTGGACATCATTTGTGCTAATACTGAAGCCAAAATACTTGTTGACCTGTTTAGCAGTCTCATTCAAAAGTTCTCCAGATTTAGAAAAACAAAATAGTTTATGCCCTATCCTACACTGATTTATTGTTTCACAAGGTAATGCATAGTTAGCAAATGAAAACTCTTTGAATTTACCAAAAAATTCAAAACTATTTTTTTTTGGGCCCATATAATGGTTCAAAATATACCAACTTAGTCAATTGGTATTACAGTGCAATTTGAAATCTAACTTAAAAAGAAAATTTTAATAGAAAAGAGAAAGTCTTTGTGTAAAAAAACCATAAATACCTTCTACAATAAGTGAATAGTAGATACCTTCTACAAAAAGTGAATGGTAGATATCTTCTTTAATTTTTTTACCTGGAAGTA
>NC_088925.1:41372500-41415000 GCF_038396675.1 Hydra vulgaris
AAGAGTTCTATACAAAGTATTTATTATAAAAGTTAATAATTTTCAGTCAACGTAATTCTGATCATTTTTTTTTAATTTAGGTATTAGGTGCTACTAAGATAAAAGGCCCATGCAGGGTTCCTGCATACCCGCTAAGGCCAGCGTGCTCATGATTAGTTTACAAAATGCTATCCCACTATTTTTTGGTCTAAATTCGAGTGCTCTTTTTTTTATATATATTTAATTGTAAATTATAATTTCATTATTATTATTTTTGTTCTGTTTTTTTGTTTATTATTTTAGTTTGACATGTATGCTGTATGTCAATCAATATGTATAAGATCTAACCTAACTCTATTGTCATTTGACTTATGTTTATTAAGGTTTCACTTATCTCTAATGCCAACCATTTTATGTATACTAATATTAAATATATTGATTCAAATAAATTTTTTTTTTTGTTAAAAGTTTCGCGTTTGAATTAATCAAATTTGATTCAATTTATTGAATTAATTTTATTTAAATTAATATATTAATTAGATTTTAAAATGAGCATTTAGTTTGTGTTCAAATTATTACTGAACGAAAATGATTTTACACTTTAATTTAATGATAATGTTGGAAAAAAGCGGTTCTTTCTGTCAATTGCTAGCTACCTTAAATTTGATAGAGGATTGTTTATGCAATGCAGAAACATTAGTAGTCAGCTCATTTGAATGCGCTAGGGATACATCTCTTATTATTCTGAACAACGTGTTGGATTTCCTTCATTAATTTTAAATCATTTGTTTTAAAAGTCTATCTGCTTTATCAAAAATAACCAAAAAGTTAAATGTAATTATATTTTTATTATTATTGTTTTTTTTTTGTTTCATAGTACACCTTCGCCCTAACAAAATGTCACTCCGAAACGTCGCGCACCTTTCGTTCGGAATAGAGCGTATTTACAAAGCTTACACGATCAAAGCAGTGAATTCGATGAGACACTACCTAGTAAAAATGGTAAAGTTTGCAGAGTTGGTGTTGTGTGTGTTTATATATATATACATATATATATATATATATATATATATATATATATATATATATATATATATATATATATATATATATATATATATATATATATATATATATATATATATATATATATATATATATATATATATATATATATATATATATATATATATATATGCACACATTAAAAAATATATTTAAATAGTTATATACTCACTAACAAGCGACACGCATAAAATACGCCAAAAATACGTAGTTTTAAAAGAAATTTAAAAGTTTATTTTATTATTATTATTATTATTATTATTATTATTAACAATTTTAGTCAGCTTTGGAACATCGAATGAAATGGATCCCGAGTATGTTTGTAATTCTTTACGTGAGTTTGCACAAAAATTTAAAGATTTAGAACTTAAGCGCGATGAAGCTTCGATAAACATTAGCGGACTTCAGCGTCAACTAGAATGTCTTGAAATGAATCGGCTTGATTATGAAAATCGTCTTCGGATTTTACAGAAAAGTCATTAAGATACGACAGAAGGTTTTTACTCGCTTTAAGAATTTAATTCATATCTTAAATAATTTTAAATATTTGTAAACGTGAACACACACGTACGAGCTTCAGGATATCTTTATGCATTGACACATAAATGCGCGCTAATAAATAACTATAATCAAAAGCTTAATTTAAACAGCATTATTTTGATTATTGCTGTTTTTATTATTTATTACTTGAAAAATTAAGTAACAAATGTAGTTCAAGTATATTAAAATAAATGTACTAAGTTACCTGTTGTGGTTGGTGCAACTGAAGTTATAACTAAATAAAAAAATATTAAATAAAAAAGCTATTTTATCTATCTTATCGATTTTATCCTGATGATTATGTTTAAATAAACAATATTTATTGATTCTTTTTAAAATAAAATAAAAGACATTACTATTTGCTGTAAAATAAAATAAAAGACATTACTATTTGCACCAACTGATGATGCTACCACACCTAAATGACAAAATTTATTAAAATGTATAAAACATATTCAATGATTTAAAAGAATATTCAAAAGAAGCTTTTAAATCTACAAAATCTAAATCATTACTGAGTTCCATCTGTCTGTCTAAAAATAAAAATTGAGATAAAATTATATTCAATAAAATTGCTAATGCTACATTCGTACTCTAAAAAATCTAAATGATAAAACTTACTTTTGTCGCTGCCAGCTTGCCTGTCTAAAAAAAATTTTTATTCTTATTAATCCTAATCGATAATCTGTAATAACTTACTAATATAAACTATAAATAAACTACTATATACTATATAAACTAATATAAACTATAAATAAACTAATATAACTATGTTACTAATATAAACTATAAATAAACTACTAAACACTATATACTTACTAAAAAGGCATTCAGCTCCTTCTAACTGCTCTAAAAATTGAAACAATACTTGCTTAAAATGATCTAAAAAGACTGAAGATAAAACTGAAACACTTTACTAAAAAAGAAACATTGTACTAAAAAAAACTATTTTACCAGTAATTTTAGTTCTAACTTCTTCTAAAAAAAAAAATCAAAATCAAAACAACGAACAGCAAACAAATTTTAGTTTTTAAACAATGAACTACATCAATTCCACTTAAAACTAAAAATTTATCAGCTCTAATTGGCTTAAAGACCTTGCTTGAAAGACCGCATGGAGTAAAGAAACGCTATTAGAAAAGCCTAGAAAGTTCTTTATTAAAAAAGAAAGTGAAACAACACTAACACTATTAAATTATAGTATTCATATTTAGAAGATTAGATAACTTACAGTATTCATCATATGTAGATAGTACTAAAAAAAACTATTTTACCAGACATTTTATTTCTAACTTCTTCTAAAAAATGAAAACAGGCTATAAAAATTAGAAAAAAAACAACAACCAACAACAAGCAAACGATTATTTAAATTTTTATTTTAAACAATGAACAACATCAATTCTTCTTGAAAATAAAAGTACCTCAGCTCTAATTCGCTAGCTGGCCTTACTCGACGGACCGTATGGAAAATATAACCGCAGATAAAAAAAGTCTTGAAACTTCTCAAAAACTAAGAAATTGTGTATTTTACAGAATGCAGAACCGAAGTAACAATACGAACAATAGGCGAAACTATGCGCACTAATAATAATATTTATTAGCGTATTAATATTTAGATAATTCTAATTAGTAATAGTTATAATTATTAATAACTATAATTAGTAATAGTTATAAACTAGTTATAATTATAGTTAGTAATAATTATAATATAACTTTCTTAAAAATATATTTTTTATCTATTTCCACCTTTACACAGTGGGCCAAGTTTTGAACAAAACCTCAAAAATGAAAATTTATTATTTTAAAAACCATACGATAAAACATAGTTGTAATACTCTTATGTCTTATTAAGGTGGCTCACCCCTATTAAAAATCAAAAAAAAAAAAATTTTTTTTTTTTTAAATTATGCTATTTTAAACGTTAAAGTACAAAATCCATAATCAATTTTTACTATTATGTGCTTTAAAAGTAACAAAAAATACAATTATTAGGATCAACGCACTTTCCTACTCCTTAGCAACGCCTTAGCAACGGTGTAAACAACTATTTTATTAATTAATTCTTGAAGATTTCTACTAGAAATTTTGAAGTATTTCTCAGTGTTAGATCTATTATGCTTATGTTAAATCTATTATGCTTTTCTACTGTTCTACAAAATATATCATTTTAAAAAAATGTGCTCTGTTTTATTATTCTAATGTATTTTAATTGAAAACTTTATCTCTGAATTTAACTGAAAACTATCTATCTGAATATGGCAAACAAAAGAAATAAAGTTAGAAATTTAAAGAGAAAATATCAAGGAAATAGATATTCAAGGAAAGCAAAGGAAGTAATTGAATGTAGCAGGAAATCAGAAACAACAAGCGCATCAAAGCTTAAGAAAAACTTTAGTGCTGAAACAACTTGTGATTCTGAAGTCGACAATTTTTTCTTTATATGTAACTTTAGAATTATTAAAAATATATTTGAACAGTATTCAATATGCAGTGAGTGTAATAGCAAGCTAACTTTTTTGCATAATAAATCTGTACGTATGGGATTTTCTATTGGAATTACTATACAATGTTCAAACTGTGACTTTGTCAAAGTCACAGTTTCACAACTTCACAACTTTCACAGTCTTTGAAAGTACATTTTATTCATCTCCGTATATAAATCAAAGTTCAAAACCTGGTTCAAACCCATATGAAATAAATTTACGTGCTGTTATGGCATTTCGTGAAATTGGACGTGGTAACGAAGCTATGTCTACTTTTACTGCTATAATGAATATGCCTCCACCTCTTTCGAATCACAGTTATGACCTTACAAACAATAAATTACATAAAGTTTATAAGGAAATTAGTTCTCAGAGTATGAAAGCTGCTGTATCAGAACTAAGAGAAATGATAAATGCAAATGCTTCTGATGATGAAATTATTGACTGTGGCATATCAATAGACGGAACATGGCAACGTCGTGGATACTCTTCCCTAAATGGTGTTGTTGCTGGTCTTTCACATGAAAATAAAAAGGTGATTGATGTTTTTTCTTTATCTAAGTTTTGCATGCAGTGTGAAGTGCATAAAAGAATAAACAATCCTATTGATTTTGAATGTTGGAAAGCTACACAATTGCCAGGTTAATCATTTTGGCACAGCAGGGTCAATGGAAGCTGCTGGAGCTCGAGAAATATTTCATTCGTCAATACAAAAATATAATTTAAGGTATACTAAGTACCTTGGAGATGGTGACTCAAGTTCTTTTTCTAATGTTGTTAAAAGTAAACCATATGGTGATTGTATTATCGAAAAGCTGGAATGTATTGGCCATTATTAGAAAAGAGTAGGCTCTCGTTTGCGTCAAAAAATTAAAGATTTTAAAGGCAGGTTGTTAAGCGACGGTTTAAAAATATCTGGAAAAGGAAGATTAACCAATAAATCTATTAACACAATGCAGAACTTTGTTGGAATGGCTATAAGACAAAATAAAAATAACCTACTGTGTATGAGAAATTCTGTAATAGCTGTACTTTACCATTGTACAAATTTTCCTTATGAAGTTACTCGTCATCAATTTTGTTTAAAAGGGAAAAACAGCTGGTGCAAATGGCAATCAGATAAAGTTACAGGTAAAACAAGCTATAAACAAAAAATTAACTTACTAGTTGCAGTTATGGAGGAAATTAAACCTATTTTTCAAGAATTGTCAAACCCTGAAATGCTAAGAAAGTGTTAACATGGAATGACACAAAACTGCAATGAGTCATTTAATGGTTTCATATGGCAGCGATGCCCTAAAGCTACTTTTACTGCAAGAAAAATTCTTGAAATAGCTGTTTATTCTTCTATTTTAAATTATAATGATGGATTTACTTCCTTAAGGTATGTTTTTAAAATGCTTGGTTTTCCTGGAGGTATTTATTTCGAAAAAGGAGCTTTCAAAAAAGATAAAAAGCGACTATCAAGTATGTCAAGAAAATCAACTGATATTAATAAAAAACGAAGAAAACATTTAAGATCGATAAAAAAAGGCTATTTAGACATTGAGAAGGAGAATGATGATGGAAACTTTTATACTAGTGGCAGTTTTTAGTAACTTTTCACAAAAAAACTTTTCGTTTTTACGTTGTTTTATTTTTAAATGTGTTTTTAAGGACTTTCTTATTTTAATATGTTTTTCTTACGAAAACGTTAATATTTTCAGTTTGGTTAAAGCTTTTATCTTCAAATTTTCACAGTATGTGTATTAACTTATTTATGAGGGCTGGAACTAGAATTGTAACATTTTAAGTATAAATGAGTTAGTTTCAATGTAGTTTGTCAGACTGACACAGGCAATTAATCGATTTCTGCACATTTATTGCTGCCATTTTAGTTTTTTTTAACATTTGAAAAAAATTTTAGTTCCAGCCCTAAAGCAACTATTTAGCTACAATTTAGCAAAATATGGTGTAATAAGTGCAAATTTTACTCAAAATATCATTGTTTTAGATAAGGTAAGATTTTAGACAAATTATGCTGACTCAGCATCAAAAAATGCAAATTTAATTTTTATTTTGAAAAGTTAAAGTTTTAATGTAATTTCCTTATATAAAAAATTAAAAACAAGTTTAGAAACTTTATAAATAAAAAGTTAGACTTAATGGGGGTGAGCCACCTTAAAATAATTATTTGCGTATAATAGTCATCTTTCAAAACCACAATAATCAAAATTACTTTATTTTTACAAAAAACCGTAAGTTCTTTTATTTTTATGCTCAACTTTAGTAAACAGTTACTTAAAAAAAATACAATTATGCGCAATTAGACTTGAATTTTAATTATTTAATAATATAACTTTACGAAAATAATACAAAGGAAAGATCAACCTTTATAACACGTTTATAAACTGGCTTTATAACAACAAGGTAAGTTTATAACATTTAATACTTTTTGTACAAAAAGTGTCAGATAAGTTAGGGAACATACAAGAACCCATACCGAGTGCCTGAGATAGTAAATCCAACGTGTCTATGACCTATTAGAACTACATACATTGCCCCTAATTTCCCCTTTAGAGTTTATCTGACGTTTTAAAAGTACAAGTTTCAAGTCGTATTATTCGCTTGAAATCAAAATACTTGTTTAAAGCGTCATGTTTTTTATTTCTCAAACAAAAATACATGTTATTTTTTCACCATTACAGTTCAATGCACATTGTACTGTTTGAACAATACTTTTATTGTTTTTTATTTAAGCTATAACATGAAAATTGGTTAAAAACTATAAACTTATAAGATAACACAAACTAGTTCCTAATGATAGATCATTTTTTTCATAGTATTTTTCGTAGTATTAGCTCTCCTAGCTTCAATAAATATAAAATTAAAAGATTTTGAGTGTAAAATCTTTAAAAATATTGTAAAAAATGGATAGCTGCAAACAATGATGCTATTTATTTTGAGAAAAACAATGAAAATTGGCTAACTCAAGATTTTCAGTTTATGCACATTACGCTGAATTCTACAGTTAGTAAAGTTGGAAGACCCTGATGCTCTTTTGAAAACTCATGCGACAGAACAAAAAAAAGAAAGCTTTACAATGTTATTAACACATCTGGCGTTGAATTACTTCATGCAACAAACTTAGGAATAAGTTTAAGTACGAGACTGCTAAAACAATTGTAGAAATTTTAGATGACAAACCCGTTAAAACTCCTAACAAAAATAAGAGGTATTCACCGGATAAAGGTCTACCTATGATTGTTGATGGCGGTATATCAAAATCAACGCTGATTGGCGCTAAAGAATAAGGCTGCCAAATCTATCCTTTATATAATGATATACGATTTTCAAAAGGTAACTGCTACCCGAAAAACATTTATGTAAATGAGTATACAGTAAATATACCGATAAAAGACCTTCTGATGCACACTCTTGAAAGGCTGTGTGACGTACAAGCTCCGGTGCTAATTACAATCTTAAAGGAACTTACTAAACTGACACTTAGATGTAAGGCTGGGTTTGATGGTAGTCCAGGGCAAAGTGTTTACAAGCAGGTTAGCCATAATGAAAACATTGAGAGAAATATAAAGAATGAAGAGTATTAATTTATTACTTGCATTGTTCCATTAGAACTGAATGGATTATATTATAATAAGTAGTGTGGAGAAACGAAAAGCCATCATCGACTGCATATTGTCGACCAGTAGGATTTTCGTTTCAAAAGGAAACTAAGAATGTTGTGGAAGAAGAAAAAAAAACTATCGATTCCGAAATTGAGAAATGTGATATTATTAACATTATTTTAGGGCGGAAAGAAATAACTGCATAATGTTTTAATGAGCTAAAATTCAATCATTTTTATCAACAATGACAAACTCGACACAGTGTTGTCCAGTTTGTGGTATATCTCCCAAAAACATGAACAACTTGGAGGGAGTGTTGAATTTAGACACCGATAATTTAGAGTTTAAATATGGTTTACCCAACCTACACGCTTGGAAAAAATATTTTGGAGCTAATACTGCATAATGTATAGAAAAAGGAAACTGAAAAATGGCTAGAACCGTAGCTGATAAAAGAGCGATACAGTAAGTAGAGTGCCGGAATTCAGACCGATTTTATGAACCAACTGTGATTGGTTATGGATTTTCCCTAAAGTGGAGGATCGCGTAAGTCAAGTTTTATATTATATAAAATATATATTATTTTTACATATTTCAAAATATAAAACATAATTATATAAATTTTTAGGTTCTCGTAACGATGGAAATACTGCCCGCAGAGCTTTTGCTAACTACAAACCAGGGGCTGAAATATTGAAAGTTGATGAAACTAAAATAATATAAAATATATTATTTTAATATCATTTTAATCACTTTTTCATCGGATACGAAATAGATACTATAAAATTTAAAGTTTTTTGCATAACCGCTCTAAAACTATATACATCAAATTATTCATGGTATTATATGTCACAATGTGTCCACAAAATTTTGGTTCATGGTCATGCCATAATTGCAAGATAATTTCTACCAATCAGAATAACATCAGAAGATGACCTTGAGACGCAAAGTATAGACTTCAGGAGCTTTCGGGAACATTTTAATAGAAAGACCTCAAGAAAAGATTCAAACCATGATTTAATTATTAAACTTCTTATATCTAGTGATCCAGTAATAACATCTCTTAGAAAACTAAAGTTTAATAACAATCAAAGTTTGCATAAATTTCACAGTGAATTTCTAGAATTGGCGAGAGAATGATCTCCATAACTTGATGATTTGTAATGCATAAGTTAGTCCAATCTTTGTTTTCATTTTTCTTCACGTTTTTTAAACCATAATTATTTTTAGTATTAAAAAACTAAAAATGATGTCATTCGGAATGTGGGGTAACAGGTTTTAAAAATAAAAAATATAATACTTTAGACTAGATCATAATTAATCAATAGACTTTACATTTCATCATAAAATATCTTTATATTTAAAATTTCATGAGCGTTTTTTGAGAGTTTAAACAACTCAAATATTAAAAATTTTAAATCCGCATTTTTAAAGTTTTTTTAGTTATTTTCTGTTTATGCAATAATTTAACTAAAATTTATAATAAAAGTAAAAATTTTTCAACTTAAGGTAATTATTTGTACATTTAAAGATCTTTAGTAAAAAATAAAATATGAAAGTAATTTATATACCATAAGTCTAATATCCAGCCCACTGTGCTCTGGGCCAACTTTGTTTTTATAAACATTTTTACTTTACTAGTTAAAAAATCTTTACGTAATAATGTTTAGATTCAAACATATATTCAAACAAATTTATATAATGAAGTTTTATATAATGAAGTTAAACTTTGATATAAACATATATTCCAACAAAATTCTTCACATAATGAAGTTACAATTTTGATCTAAACATATAAAGGAGAGAAATTTTAAAACATGTGTGCAGTATTGTTTTTTGTAAAGCAGTTTTGTAAATCTCAATGCTTATCAAAAGTGCTTTACAAAAATTGTTGTAAGTTTATGTTATTTTTGATTTAAGTATATAGTAATTTTCTATTGCTATCTATTTCTTTTTTTTTTAACTGATAGCAGCAACTAATAGCTATTTACCCGAACCAATCAATCATTTAGAAGAATCAGAAGGACTTACTGATGAGGTTGTTACAAATAAATAATAAATGATGGCAATGATGATGATGACAATGATGATGACGATGATGATGATGATGATGATGATGATGATGATGATGATGATGATGATGATGATGATGATGATGATGATGATGATGATGATGATGATGATGATGATGATGATGATGATGACGATGGTGATAACAATGATGATGATGATGGTGGTAGAGGTGGTGGTGGTGATGGTGAAGGTTGAAGTGTTTTGAAAATTGTTAATAAATAGTTACTTTTATATTTTTTAGAATAAAAAGAAAATTGAAGAAAAATGACAGTGAGCTATTTATATTACTATTATAAATCTCATTAAATAATTTAATGAAATTCTTATCTATTGAGAACTATTTTTTACTTCACTGTTTAGGTTCAAAAATAAGCTTTTTTTAGGGGATTGCTATACGACAACAGACTGAAGAGGCATTAGAATACAAGTCAGCCAAGGCTGAGAGGTTAAGGCGTAAAAGAGAATGCAATGTCAATAAAGATTGAGTAAATTTAAATGTAAGAATATTTCCACTATTGCTTTAAAACTGTATTATTACAGTATGACACTATAATCAATGTTTTAATCTTTTTTTTTTTTTTTTGCAGTCATGCTGTATGTGTGTGTGCATGTGAGTACATATAATTGTTAGGGATGTAATGGAGGAGTAACAGAGATATATTGGAGCCATAAGTTTAAAACAAGGTTCACAAGTTAAGTGGACGGCTTTTGATGAATGTTTAAAAAAATTTTTAATTCGTAGTCATGATAAATATTACCAGCCAATCTTTAACAACTATTTGGTGGGGTTAAGGCTAAATACCTCAAAGCTTTTTACTACTACACACTACTTTTTTTTGGTCAAAAGCCTTTTTAAAGGTGACCTTCAAAGAGTTTTTTTCCATAAAATTTTCTTGAACTTGCCTTTGATTAACAAATGAATATTGCATCTTTTGTTTCTTTATCTAGTTTTAAACCAAATTGGAGGTTAAGAATAAATACTCTTGTTGGCAATAATTATTTTAATTACCTGTTCAAGCAATTTTATATCTTGAAATAAACCATATTTTATTATTTCATATTCTTTATAAAATCTTTACTATCCAAATTACCTTCATTTATAATTGATATTTTACAATTTATCATTAAAAATATCCAAAACCCACAGAACACCCACATACATGAAGCCTTTAATATTTCAGCTAATACTCCAAAAGGATGACCATAGTTGCCTAACTGAGCTCTCTGAATAACTGAATTTAATTTTACAATAAATTATGTTCTGGTCAACGAACCTTTATTCACTACTGAAAAAACATTACTCCATTCAAATTTTCTATTTAGTGATTCTCCAAAATAAACAACCTTGTTTTTAATTCAACTTCTAGAAATTAAAAACAGCCTTCTTCAACAACATCGCTCTTTAACCTAACTATGTGCTTTAAAACTCTAGCCATTATTTTTTTTTTATCTTTTAAGTCTAGCATATTGCTCTATAATTTCTCTTTACCTAATGGAGCATTGTATGTCTTATTTTGCATTGTGGTTAGCCAAACAATATTAGAGTTTGTTTTCTTTATTTTCAGCCTTTTTCCGGATTGGTCAAAATATTTTATATTCTGCAATTTTATTTGCATTCTATCATTATGTCTATGAGGACATTTGTTGTGTCTTTGAGAATACTTTGTTGTGTCTCTTAGGATTCTTTTTTCTTTTGCATTCTTTATCAGATACTTCTAAAAAATATTTTTTTATGTTTTTCCATATACTTTTTACTTTTTTTCTGACTTAATTTTTGACCTAATAATTTTCATATGCACTTTGAAAATTGAAAGAAACATTTCTGTACTTTCTCTTTTTTTCTTCAGATTTTCAAACAATTTTATTTTACAAATATTTTTCAGTGTGTACTTCAAACTTCACTTGTAGTATTTGTATTATGTAACACACTGTATTATTCAGATGTTTCTTACTATTTTTTTTTTTACTGATAAGGACAGATCAATTGATCTTTTTTTTGTAAACAATGTTTTACAGTTTGTTTAATAGCTAATCTTAACCTCATTATTCTATCATTCACTTATTTTTTTTTTTTTTTTTTTTCTATAATTTACCTCCCCAAGGCTGAGAAGGCCACTACAGATGAGTAGACTACTTGTGGTTATAACCCTCTCTCAACTCTCTAACTCAGAAACACGAACCTTGACGAAAAAGGTTGCTGCGCGAAGAGGAGAAACAAGTTGAGCGAGGTACCACCACGGACGTGGTGGGAATCAAACTCAGAACCTCTCGCTTATGAAGCGAGCACTCTACCACTACACCACTACCGCATTTCCTATGTGATTTATCTTTTTATCTTTTTTGTTAGCTAAATACCAACAACTGACACTCCTTCTTTGTAACAAGCCCAAAGTTATTATAATTCAAAATTTTGTCAAATTGACTGTCTTATCAGCTCCTTTACAGTGTGGTTGACTGTTGTAAAGACCAACACCAAGACAAGAGTCACTCTAGTCCTAATCTGTAAATCAGATTTACATTAGGAAAGGAATCTAGTAAAAATTTGGTTTAACTCTTCCATAATTCATATTTAAAAGCAACTGTCCGTAAGAATCAGCCAATTTTAAAATAAAATAATGAAAGAAAATAAAAACTGACTGTCATTAATTCTATTCATTTCACATATTTGTTTTGTATAATAGGTGCAATAACAAATACAAAATTTTGTTCAATATATTTGTTGTTTAACCATTGCAGTACTTTGAAAATCAAAAGAATTTTAGTCAGAATCAGAAGAATTTAATCAGAAGAGTTTTTTATTTTAATATGTTTTGTTAGATTGTCAAAGATAACCTGCTAGGTTTTAGTAGGAAAGGGAAAAATGAAAAATCAAAAGTTGTTTATTGTCTAGAAATCATAATCTAAAATTACAAAAATTGTAAAAAAATACAAACTTTCAGTGGCTGTAACTATCGAAACCAACACATAGATTTTTTACATTAGTTGATAGCTGTGGGTCTAATCTTTCATTGAAAAAGTATAGTTATCTGTGTTCACACTGACATCTTTAGAAAAAAGCCACGAAAAATAGATTTTTGAAAAAACTGTTCTAACTTTAGACCGCTCAAAAAACTGAAGCCAAATGGTTTGAAAAAATATAAACTAGAAATACAGTGGGTTGCCAAATTATTAGGGACGCTTTACTTATTAACTAATTTTAAAGTTTGAATAATTTGCGAGCAAATGAATTGTTTTTAAATAATTTTTTTGTGTATTTTATTTACTATTGTAACTATAATTGTTTTTAATCTGTGGCAGTTGTGTCAGCCACTCTATTTGTCAAAAAGTTAGGTTATAACTCAATTAGCTGTTAATTGTTGAAAAGTGTGGTTGGAGTAAGTTCAAAAGTGATTTCAGTTATTTATTTTTGGAACAGTTTTTTGCAATTTTTTGCGAGTTCAGACCTATTGAAACCAAAGTATTAGTTTATAGTTCAATTAGTTATAGTTGATTTATTACTTTTGCTAATTTTAATGCTTAAATCCTGACTTGAAACCATTCTCACCTCTCATTGAATTTTTAGGTATGGGCAAGTCTCCAGATTTAGCCCCAAGAAAAAGTAGGGAAGTAAAAACCTTACTTCTTTATTCTACACATTCTCAGAGAGATAGTAGCAATTGCAAGTGTTTCAAAGTCAGTAGTGAATCGAATTAAATTAAAAATTAATACAAATGTGCCTCTAGAATCAAAACGAGTCAGCAAAAGTGGCAGAATAAGGATCACTACTCCATGTTGTGATCGTAAAATAATAGACATCTATAATATAAAATATCTTTGAAATGTTTTACAGGTCTGCTTTTTGGAAGAATCAACATTTCAAATTTTGATGGAAAAAAGCTCATTTGCTCGACGATGTCCAGGAGAAAAATTCCACAAGGATTGCCTTTTGGAAAAGTTTAAACATCCTGTGAGTACAATTGGTGTGGTCTGTGAACTCAGTCAAGGGTATTGGCTGCCTTTACATTGTGCAAGGGATCATGAGACAGGGCCAATACAAGCGAGTACTGGAAAACAGGCTCTTACCTCAGGTCCAAGAATGTTTCCTTGGTAATGAAGAGTATATGTTCATGTATGACCCAGCATCGTGCCATAAAGCTAGCAGTGTTACAGCATTCCTAACTGAAAAAAAAGTGCGTGTTTTGCCACGGCCAGGGAACTCACCTGGCATAAACCCCATATAAAATCTATGGGAGTTCACAAAACAGATATTGGCAAAGAAATCATCACTACCAAGCAGCAATTGATAGAAACCTTTATAAGAGAGTGGCATAGAGACCCCAGTCTCCAACACGATGCAAAAGTCTGCATAGAAAGCATGCCCCGACGCCTGAAAGCCGTTATTGTAACAAAGGGTTACATTTCAAGGTATTAAGATTATTACATTATTTGTTAAAACTTTTTATAAAAAAATAAATAGCTATGAATGAGTAGTTATGTTGTTTTAAATTCTAAATAAAGCTCTCTAACAATAAAAACAATAAAAAAATAACTACAAGATACGTATTTATTCATTAAAGCAGTTTATTCTATAAAATTACTAAAAATGTAAAATGTTACTAATAATTTGGCAACCCACTGTGTGTTTATAAAAGTGTAGGCTGCCATTAATGAAAAAAACTTACATACAATCCTATTTACCTCTCTAGAAAAATCCTAATTACCTCCTTAAAAAAATTTAAAAATGATAAAATCCTGTTTTTTGTCATATTTTTACAACATATTATCATTTGTTTATTTTATACTAATTCAGATTGACAACTTTTTTATTATATATTCTGAAACTACTTTACAACATTATATAAAAATTAGTTTATAAGTAGTCAAATGAATTAAATAAAAAATTTCTATTTATTTGTTTTCAAAAAGTTTTCCTTTAAAAATAACTTCAAAGTTGACTTTAGATACAATGAAATATAATCTTCGTTTTATTAAAATAGGGAGAGAGACAATTAGACATAAAATACTATCTACCTTGCAGTTTATAATTTTCTTTGTAGCTTGTAAAACCGTTTTTGTTGCATGCTGTAAATGAACTGATAAAAGAAATAATTCACTCATAATGGAGCGGAAATAGTTTATTTGAAAGTTCATGTCCACCAAAAATGGTTTGCATTTTCAATGCGACGATTCTTTGTACAATTATTATCTAAATTTTGAAAATATTCTGTCAACCTCTTTCAAAAAAATAGGGAGGGGGGGGGGGGGGTTAAACAAAGAGGTCATAGATTTTTGGTTATTTCCAGAGATGCTGCAAACTTTAAAATTTGTAATATTGATACTGGCATCAAAAAAGAATTTTTTACAAGAAATTACAATGATTAGAAGTCGTCCACAAATTACGTCACAAAATTTTCGATTATTACAGACCCCCTCCCCCTCTGCACAACATCGTTACTCTTTAGTAACAGCTTCTGTATGAGTCATCACAAAACCATTTACACCCCCTCCTCTTTTCTGAAGGGTGACGTCTTTTATGGACAACCCCTTAAAGTCAGGGAACAATATATACCTAAAATAATGTAACCCACTGTCCCAAATATGCAAGAAAATTTACTAATAGGTATTATGAACTTTTTATCTACTGCAGTAGTCAAAAAAATATTTAAAAAAATGATAAGTAACACTCATCTTTTCAAAATGCCAAACAATTCAAAATCTCATAAAGATAATAATGCCTTAGTCTACCTAGTTTTTTTTATAAAAGTCAAAGTTAGGCAATAATCCAGCCTAATTTTGAATTTTCGTTGATCGTATATTATGACATTTTTGATTTTCAACCGACGATTTTTGATTTTTATAATTACACCTCATTAAAGTATGTACTACTTGTTTTCCAATATACTAAATCATTGACCTTCTGTATTTTTGACCTACTGAACATTCAACCTACTGTGTTTTCAATTTTATAACTACGCCTTTCCGGTACGCATTATATATATTTTGTTGTTGATTTGAATACGAGCCAAATTTGATGTGCCTTGACGCCATTGTTGACACGCTGTCTTCAGAATCGGGAGGTATAAGGTTCAATGAATGTTTAAAAAATTGTTAATTTTGAAAAAAAAATCGTAGTTAAAAACAAAACAATGTTAAAAGCGCATACCAGATTATCGGTTGAAAATTACTTTATCTCGAATCGGTTGAAAATGAAAATCTATAAAATACGTCAAGTATAAATCGGTCGAAAACGAAAGCGTCATAAATCGGTTGAAAATAAAAAAGACTATAAACGGTTGAAAACAATTTAGGCCTCAATAGGTTATCTGAAAATTAGTTCCACTTTTTAGTAGATGTTTTTATTGTAGAACAACTTTGTAGGTCTAGATTTAGGCCAACTATCTGATACGAAAGTTAGTATTCTTTCCAGAAACCAATTATTAGAGATACAACATCTGAAAATAGAGGGAGAATCAAGTTGGGAAGAGTAAAGGCATCATCACCTGATACAACAAAGAAATGTAAAAGTTCCAGGTTTGTCTTTAGGCAAGGATTGCCCCACCCTTGCCCTCTCATAAAGAGATGAGAAAATTTAACAGAAGAATTTGACAAAGATAGGACGAACTTTTTATTCTTGATTCAAAATTTAAAAACTAGAAGTTCGAATCTAATATTTGAAATAACTAAAAACGTAAAATTGTATTTGGATATAAATTTTTTTTAAAGCTCAAAAGTATTGAAAAGATAGTTTAAAGAGAAAAAAAGTTATGATAGTTAAAAACAAAAAAAGTTTCTGCATTGTTTAATGGCTTTTGAATGTAGTCTTCTACTTCTTCTTTCTCTTTTTCCTATTATTATTACATTTTATTATTATTACTTTTTCGTTGAAAAACTGATGTTGTTTTTTTATTCGTAGATACAGTGAATAATGATGATACATTTTATCTGACGTAATATCATTAGTAATATAAAAAGAATGGAAAGAGAGTACGCTCTTCTCCCTCCCCGTTAACATCTATCTGTAAACTCCGGATTTTTTCCGGATATAAAAAAAAAAATTGCGGATTTTTTCAGGATATTTAAAGAAAAAGATTTTCTGGCTTTTTAAAATACGGCTAGGATAATCTATGACGTAATGATGGGCGGAATTGTTGGCATTCAGTATTTTCGACCATCTGATTCTTACAGACAATTGCTCTTAAATAAGAAAATTTCGCAAAATTAACTCAAAATTATCTCAAACCGTACAATGATGGATTTATGGACGTTTAACAATGATAAAATTATATATATATATACATATATATACATATATATATATATATATATATATATATATATATATATATATATATATATATATACATATATATATATATATATATATATATATATATATATATATATATATATATATATATATATATATATATATATATATATATATATATATATATATATATATATGTATATATATTAGGATAATACATACAACAGCAAAGTTTTACAAAACAATACAAAGTCAAATCAACCAATAGTTAATGATAGCTATAAAAACTCTAAAGTTCATACTTTGGGTCGAGGTGATCAAGACCAGATGGAGCAGCAAGATGAACACATATACTTAAAAGCTGTTGATGCTTGTGAACACTCTAAGGAATCGTTTTGTCAAGATATGGAACGATTACAAAATGATAATGACTTAAATTCTAAAAATTCCCAGAGAAAGTTCAACCAGTTGTGAAATAAGTTAGATAAAGCTTCATTCGTTCCAGTTAGTTGTGACGATCCGGTGAATCACCAGGCAACATGCAACCAATTAAAATTCTCTTCATTTTCAACTCCAGTTTCTCACTCGATATACGAACCAAATAATCCTATTCCTGTTAGAAATGTCAAAAGATCTTCAATTAAATGTGAAAAAAAAAATGGTATTCAACAAAATAAAAGCAAAGATCTACTTTCTGAATTTTTAAAATATTTTTATGAGTATTCAATAACATAATCTTTATTTATATAAATCAATCTTGTTAATATCAATGTTATTTATAATTTTTTTTATTTTTATATACTAATTTTAATTTTTTTATTTTGTTTAAATTAATAAGTAGATATGTTTATGATGTTTTTGATTTTTGTTATATTGCTATATAATCAAAACTATATTTTTAAAAGTCTCTCTTTTTTATAATAATGAGTTAAGTAACATCATAAAATGTGTATTTTTTTAGAATAAACTATAACCATACAAATATTCAAGGGGCAAGCGCAGTTTTTTAGTTTACACTGTCGGAAAAAAAAAGCACCAAACGCCGTGTTGTAAGTGATGCAACTACGCCCGTTGTGCAAAAAAAAGTTATAGGAGGAGGTAGGGGGGGAAGGGGTACAGAGAGGGAAAGTAACATTTTTTGCAATTGCAGAGTATTATTACATAACTTAATATTATTCATATCTTATTATTACCCATATCAAATTATTACCATATCTGAGTTTTACTTGTCTTCATGCGAACATGATTCAAAATTAAGTTAACTAGTCGCAAATTCGCTTTTAGCATTTTAACTAATACAATCCTTAAATATGATAAAAAATAGGAAAGCACATTGCCTGGCTCGTTTATTTTTTGCCAGTTTTCAGTGAACAGAAAATTTTTATAATATTATAAAAAAAAAATAAACAATGATTACGCTAGTTTTGCTTTTTTAAACTTTTGTGTAGTTTTTTCATGATAAAATATTTTAAATTAATTGAAAAAATGTATAAACAATATTTTAAATAGTAAGTGAGTAAATTTTTAAAATATGTCTTAAAAATACATTCGTACGAACAATAGTTTTAATATCCTATAATTCAAAGTAAAATAGTTTTAATATTTTATAATTATAAAAAAAATAAATATTTGAATAAAATTAAACCTATTATAATGTATCTATTTATATTTAAATATTGTATTTGTTTTTAGATAAAATAGCAATAAAAATATTTAATTATATAAAACTATAATATCATTAACGATAAAATAAATAATATCAAAAAAACCTTTCCTAAAAACGTAATTGAAAAAAAAAAAAATAAACTACTTTAAAGTTAATCTATGTTATTTATAAACTGTAATTGAAAAAAATAAAAAATTAACTACTTTAAAGTTAATCTATGTTATTTATAAACATTTAATTATCTTATGGTTAAGAATGTATTGTAATTCTGGCCGAAATTTTTGATTTTTAATTTATTCCGGTTCCGGTCAGAATTATAATGATTCAGGGAAGAATGTCTTTATTTATATTTTTCACCTCTATTATATATACATGTGATATAGGCTATGTAAAATAAATTAAAAAATATTGTCATTGAAGAATTGTAGGTAAACCTAGGTAAAAAATAAAAAATTCTCAACGAATACATTTCTGGAAGTTTAGGAATATTGCGGTGCAAAAAGTTTAGGAATGTTGTGGTTTCTTACGGCGATAAAGAAGTTTTAACTTTGAAAACACAAACAAATCTTCTTGAAAATATACTATTAAGAACCTGCTATCAACCACCTAGGTGGTCAATAGCAGGTGCTTAAAATATATTTTTTTATACCAGATGGCGTGAGTACCTGGTACCTGACAGCGTGAGCATGATCTTGAGCATTTTTTAACAAAATATCTTTTAATAAATATTTTCTAAAAAACATTTTTTATATCTATATTCCAGTGGGCACGGTACGTTTTTAAAACGTTTTTTAGACGTTTTTATAAGGTTTAAACCTAATAAAAACGTCCAAAGAACGTTTTAAAAACGTTCTTTGCCCACTGGGATTTATATCTATATTAATATCTTTTATATCTATATTTATACAAAATATCTTATAATAAATACTTTCTAAAAAATATTTTTATAACAAAATATCTTTAAAAAAGGTTTTGAAAAAACAAAAAATGTTATATTTTTGAGGATCTTAATATGGATTGCTTTACATATAATAAAGATAATAAAGGTAAAAAACTTCTACGGCTCAATTTTTGAAGTTGGAGCAGTTCCTTTGATTAATCGTCTTACTAGGGTAACAAAAAACTCAACGTCTCTAATTGACAATATCATCAAACTGATTTCGCAATATCTTTGACTCTTAAATCAAACGCTTTGATTAATAATAATCCTTTGTCTAACAATAGTTATACGTGATTATAATCTTGTTTAAATGAATCCTTTTACAAATCATTTATACCTTTTGCACTGGGTTCATATTAATTTTAAGGGGAATGCTAACACCAATTAAGAGACCTTCTTCAACACATTTTACACCGTATATGATGTCAACTTTCTTATTATTGAAAATACAATTAAAATAAAAAGTTTTAATAACCCTTGGGTTACCAAGGGTTTCAAAAAATAATCAAAAATAAAACAGAAGTTGTACATAGAGTAGTATCTTAAAACGAAATCATCTGAAAATAAATAAAATATACAAGTTTATAAATATTTGCTCGAAAAAATTCGTAAACGCTTGAAAAAAATATATTACTCGAGAATTAAAGACAAATTTAAAAATAACTCTAAGCGCACTTCCCAAGTACTAGAAGAAATTACTGGCAATCAAAAAGCATACTTATGTTCCCTCCCCCAGATTATTATAGTTGATAACAAATGAAACTATACCGTAGTTCATTTTTTGATACTCCTCCTGCCATCCCATTTACAATCAAAATATTTGTTATGTTCATAATAATATGTAGTTCGTCTTTTTAATTTTTTTTTTAACACAGTGCTCTGTATTACTGTTTGCCGTTCTATTTAAAAGACAGTGTTTTTTTTTTAACACAGTGCTCTGTATTACTGTTTGCCGTTCTATTTAAAAGACAGTGTTTTTTTTTTAACACAGTGCTCTGTATTACTGTTTGCCGTTCTATTTAAAAGACAGTGTTTTTTTTTTAACACAGTGCTCTGTATTACTGTTTGCCGTTCTATTTAAAAGACAGTGTTTTTTTTTTAACACAGTGCTCTGTATTACTGTTTGCCGTTCTATTTAAAAGACAGTGTTTTTTTTTTAACACAGTGCTCTGTATTACTGTTTGCCGTTCTATTTAAAAGACAGTGTTTTTTTTTTAACACAGTGCTCTGTATTACTGTTTGCCGTTCTATTTAAAAGACAGTGTTTTTTTTTAACACAGTGCTCTGTATTACTGTTTGCCGTTCTATTTAAAAGACAGTGTTTTTTTTTTAACACAGTGCTCTGTATTACTGTTTGCCGTTCTATTTAAAAGACAGTGTTTTTTTTTTAACACAGTGCTCTGTATTACTGTTTGCCGTTCTATTTAAAAGACAGTGTTTTTTTTATCCCAAAGAGAATTGTCTCAAGGCCTCGTTGTCTGGGTTAAAAGTTTACAAGTTTGCATTTTCAGTATAACTAGACATTTTCAAATCTGCATATTCTTTTTTGAAGCATCTTTTTTTTTATGTTGTGCAGTTTATTAAGGACGTATTGAATTTAAAAATAGAAAAGATATTTTGAACGGGTTTTTTTTCGGCTCCATCAAAATTGAATTTTAATGTTTTTGCAACAATATTTTTTTAACAAATGGTTGAATTTCAAAGTTTTTTATGATTAAATAAAGTTTTTTTTATTTTCATTGAAAAGTAGTTTTAATTAACTTTCAAACAATATATCTTCATTTGATTATACCACCTTAGCAGAACGTATCAAAAAAACACCTTCAATGAGGTAAAACCGATTTTTTAAGATACAAATAGGTAACTTTAAATACCAATTTAACTTTAAATAGACACGAGAATAATAATTTAGGATTTTCTTATCGATTGTGTTAGTTTTTAATCTGACTAGTTTAATCCAAATTGAAATCAAACTTTATTTGATTTTTAGCCACCCACTGTGGATGGATTTTTGGGTCGCACCCACTGTGGATGATAAAGAGATTTCTAAAAATATATTTATGTTGAAATAATAATTATTATTATTTTTGTATCATAGTATATAAAATATTATTAGTTTTTTTTTTCAGTTTGAGGTTTATGCAAATATGCTTGTTTGTGGATGCATAATGTTTTTAGGCCTGAAAAAAAAAAAAGGAAAATCATTTGAAAATTTAACAAAACTCTTAAAAGTTTTGCTAAATAAATTTCATTTAAAACTAAAAGCTAAATCTTATTTATTAAATAAAGTTTTATTATGTATTATTTAAATTGATTATTATACTTAAGTATAATATTTATTATACTAGAGTTTGAGCCCTATCTATGGTTTTTAAGTGCCATATGTAAGGCTCAAACCCTAAGCATCATGGTCTATGCAATTTTTTATGGGGCTGCATTTTAAAGTCATTTTTAAACTTTTAAATGTGTTAAAATCATTTTATTTCCTTTTTTTTCTTCTATTTTTAAAATAATTGAATCAAGTGCTCAAAATAAATCAGTTTGACTGTCTAGGGGCCAAGTTATTTTTTATGCCTCATTGTACGTGTTTCTACGTGCCTGAGATAAGTTTCTTTAAATTTACATGAAACTTAAATTTTTACGTCTTAATGAGATGAGGTCATTTAGAAACATTAAGTTTCTTTTTTTAAATGACGTTACTAGAGGGTGGAAGGGTGGTTTGTTGAAGATAAATCTGGAAAAAAAAGATGATGTGGGTAGGTGTTTTGGAAATATAAGTATTTGGCGTGACGTCATCTTGAAATGATATCTTTTTATTGTTGTAATTGTTGTGGTTATCAAGTTGCTCCCAACTCCCATCTTATCACAGAACATTGCGAATCTTAAACAAGGGTTTATTGCAGAGGACACCTGAAAATCTATTATGCTGGTAACATTATGTAAAAACGTCTGATTTAAGAAATTAGAGATAGCGGAACAGGTTTTTCATGATAATTTAACATCGAAGCCAAACGTGTTTTTATATACTATTAACATGATTTTGTTAAAAAATATTCTATATATTCTTTTACCCTTGTATAACCTTATATACCTTGTATAACTCTTTTATACTGTATAAGAAGCTAATAACAAAACTATTTTACAAAAAGCTTTTAAATTAACTTAAGTTTTATTAACTAAAAAAAGTACCAGATTCGATTACCAACAAATAGCAAAACGAAGTTATGTGACAAAAAAAGTTTTTACTTCAGTCAAAAATAAGAAACCTAAATTTTTAAGAGATTGTAAAATCTTATTGCATCGAGTAGCAATTGCAAACAACCTCTAGTTCAACCTATAAATGATCAATGATATGACCTACAACTCGTAGAAAATTCTTTTTACTTTACAATTTTCACATTAGTATTTAGTCATATTGCATTTTTACCGAAAGTTACCGAATTTTTTACCGAAGTTAATCCATTTTTACCGAAGTTAATCAAAGCAAAAGTGTCGGTCAAATGTCGGGTTTTTCTTGTATAGTTGTTTCAAAAAATAGATGTTGAAAATTAAAAATCGCATAGAATTTATGTAATTGGCGACGCCTTTGATCTATAATAATGCATTTATTTATACATCCTTGATTTCACCATCGTTTTCGTAAAAAATGTGAATATATTCTAGTATGAAATTGCAGTGAGAATTTGTAGAAAAACTTTAAGTAAAAATAATTTTCATTTATAGATCGAACAAGAGTTTGCAATTGCTACTCCATGCAATAAGATTTATACAATCTCTTAATAGTTTAAGTTTCTTAATTTTGACTAAAATTGAAACGTTTTTTCATTCACAAATTCGTTTTTTTTTTTTGATATTTGAATTTGGTATTTTTTTAGTAGAGTTTAGATAATTTAAAAATTTTTTGTAAGATAGTTTTCCTCTTCATGTATTAAACTTCTTATATACAAGAGTTATACAAGGGTATAGAATATGTAGAATATTTTTTAACAAAATAGTAAAATATATTTAATCACATATACATTAATTAATAAAGTTTTTTTTTTTTTTATCGGATAGTTGAGACAACCGTCGTTTTGATGTAAAATCAAATAAACGTATTTTGACGTGACGCATCAGTTTTCTATTACTTATTGCAACACTTTTCTAGTATTATTTATAACAATTAATAGCGTGTATATTCATATTGCTTTTTAATACAATTAATAGCGTGTATATTCATATTGCTTTTTAAAAAGGCGTTAAACGTCTTTTAACATCTTTGAATACAATTATCTCTTTTATTGATCTTACTTATATCACATCAAAAGTTAACGGCAAACGTCTCTTAATTAAATGACCCCTATCGTATTTTGAACGCGTTTCTATTAACTATGGCAGTTAAAAGAAATGCGTTCAAACAGCTCAAATATTGCGGGGGTAAAAATTTCAAACAAGCACCAGACACCAGTGTATATTTTGATAGACAAAAAGATGTAATTCTGTGACAATTAATTAACTTCAACTTAATCACATTGCGACATATTTAAGTTTTAATAAGCATATAAAAATATGTTAATATTAAAATTTCTTAAGCTCGTGAGCAATAATATATTTATTATAGATATTATGATTCTTATATAATATGACTGTGCGAGTTTAATTAGTAATTTGTTTACAAAAATCTTAAACGGTAATAATTTTTTTTAAATATCTTTACTTGTATTTAAATACTCTCAAATATTAAACTAATTTTAAAATATTTGTATAATAAAATATTGAACCTTTACTAAAACTTATTACATTTTATTATTTTGGCGGATGAAAGCCAAAGTGGTCTAAGTCAATTTTTTTTTCATATTTGAAATAAATACTCCGTTGGCACGGGACTTACAAAAACGTCTTTTTTAGGTCCCGTGCCCACTGGGTATTTATAAAGAATTTCTATGCACTGATTTATTTCGGGCAAAGTGAACTAAATTTTAATTTGACTTTAACGTTTAAAGATAATAGCAGCTCATTGTGTTTGACGTGTGTTTGCTGTTTATTTTGTTTTATTCATAAAACAATTAGCGATTAGTATATTCACAATTCAAATGGAAAGGTTGCAAAAATAAAAAAACACGATCAAATAAGTTGGCAAGATATTACAACAACAAAAAATCATATATTGACAACAACAAAATATTCCCAGTAAAATTTAAAAACCTCAAAAGTTATTTTTTAGACCATTTTTACTTTTATTTGTCCATTTGGATAAAAAAAAAAAAATTTGGCCTTACATACTAAGTGTACAACACAAGATTTCAGTTTGGTTGAAGTTTTACTTAACAAAACTGAATTCTTGTATTGAAATCAACAAGGCACATCACAAGCATTTTTCAAATTGAAAACACAATTGGTTTTCAAACAGGAATAAACTACGTCCGCACATTTTCTTGAATGCTAATGATTGGGAAAGTTTCAAAAGTATTAAACTTTAAAGACAATTGTTTCCTTTTGGTCATACATCTTTAAGATTCTTGAAAAGCTGGTTTACGACACTAAGTAGAAGATACAGCACCATTGATGACATAAGCTCCATTACCAAAGCAAAGTTTCAAAGAGTCAAAAGTTCTTGGAGTTCTGCAGTTTGCAAGACTTGAGCTATCAGCTGTACACCATATGCACGGATGAAAAGAAAAATTTGCTTGCAGGCCACAAAAAATGTTAGCCAATTTCTTATCACAAGAAATCACAAGTCTTACGTCGTTAATGTCAAGAAGGGAAAGAATGAGCTTTATATTTGTGTAATTTTCTTGAACGCTTTTAGCCACAAGAAGTTGTTTTTTCACACCAGTACTTTTGATGCTTGGAGTGTAAACGAGCGTTTGCTTGTAGATGAACAATCATTGCGCTCTGGTTCCAATTCAGAAACTCCATAACAGACTTTTAAATATCCTTCATCCCTATTAACACTTAATTTAACAATGTGATTTGAAAAAATGCAAGACAGAAGTAAATCTTCCATTTGGGAGTTAAGAATTTTACAATGTGCAACAACTGGAGTTATGGAAAATGTTTGTCAGCCCTTGGCTTGTTAAAATGGTTACATGAGGAGAATCCTCCTTGTGCTTCCAATCTGCTCTGCTACCTTACCACCAATTACAGCAAATTTGTACAAGAGAGAACTTAGGATCTTTAACTTAGGATCCTATGTTCATTCTTGTACAAATTTGCTACCTAGCAGGAAATTGCCAACTAATAGTCATGTTATCAAATAGTTTTTTCTTGTACAAATTTTATTTATATTTAAAAGTTTCATTGTTAATAGACACTGTAGAAATGCAAAGCTTCGGAGATTTCACTTATTAGTGCAATTAAAGAAATTTACAAAACTAATTTTATTTTTATCGGAAGTAAGCAGAATGATTTAGACTTTTACATTTTTGGAATTCCATAGTAATAATCCTTCACAGGTATATCGTGGTTTTCTCGGAAACTGTTTTGACAGTTATCACAAGTTACTAACAGTGTAACTATGCACTATTGTACATAACTATCATGTTAACTATGCTTGCTACAAAAAATTTTTTATAACAGTTAACTTAAAACTTCTTTATTTAAATTTGATGCAATAAGTTTATTTTAGTAAAAAGGTTTCAAAATAAGGTGATACGTAAAATAATTTAAGACCATATATATTGTTGATCAAAGAAAAACAAAATATTACAAGTGAAAAAAATTTTGAAGGAATGCCCACCCTTAATTTTGTTTGCTATTTAGTTCTTATAATATAAATACTCAATACACTTAACAGGAAAGTCAATTTGTTTTTGTTCTGAATATTTTAATCAATATTTTGTTCAAGTTTTTGAATATATCAGAAAAAGGGAAAAAATAAAAGCTAAAAAAGGAGCAGTAACAGTGATCAATTACAACCTAAGAAGGCCTGTCTACCTTTTTAAAACTACACCACGCTCTCTAACTAGCAGGAAACTGCCAACTAATAGTCATGTTATCAGATATTTTTTGTAAGCTAATTCCCTCAGGGTTAATAGATTTATACAAATCCAGACTAATTGTTTAGCTTGTTGTGTACCAACCAGGTGTTAACCATAACGCCAGGTTTTTGAGTGAAAGCATTTACATGGGACTTACTGGACTAAGGAAGTTAATAATTGAACAACTTCAATTAATAACTTATTGAGTAATGATCAAAAGACTCTGGTCTCTAAGGCTAACTCTATTGTTGTCCTATACTTTTCTTCTTTATTTTTGAAATCCAGCAAACCTGAACTTGCACAAGTAAATAACCTTCAGACACACAAAGCTGCAAAAATCATCCAAAAGGATTGGGAGTATAATATTGGTAGTGCTTGATATAAAAGTCTTAATAAGCATACTTGTGATCTTTCTCCAAAGTGTGTAACTATGGCTTCGGCTAATCCTGATCCTGGCATGTCTACCAAAATTGCTATAATAGGTTAGTTACTTACATTCACTATATTAAACAAAAAAGATCTAACCTTAGAAACTCCTGATTAGATATCCAACTTAATTGTATACTAAACTTGAATACTTAATCACAGAGGAGAGCTGGCTTCTTTTTAATCTTAACAATACCGCTAATGGAGTGGTACCTGATGAAAGAGACTTCTAAGAGCTTGCATCTTTAAACACTTTTGTAGCGTTGTATGTTAAATGTCACTTGCAATTGTGGAGAGAGAAAAATTGATTTTATCCAAGTATTTATATTACATATCACAACGAAGATCAACGCCAGAACAATTTGTTTTTGTTTTGTGTATAGACGGTAAGGTTGTGAAATGACATGGATACTCTTGGTACCAATAATATGAGCTATCTTCCCTTAGTTGAAAGGCAAAATGCGACATTGCCACCTCTACACGTCAAACTTGGTCTTATTAGGTAACTTGTAAATAAAAGCGCAGAATTTAGATTACTGGTTCAAAAATTTCATGCATTGAAAAATACCAAGAATAAGGAGAGTATTTTTGAAGAATTTGGTTGAGAAGACAGAAGATGACTTTTAACCGACAGCTTGGAAAGGATTCCGAACTGTATGAAAATAATTTCTTGGCAACTATATTCCTCTCAACTACATGCATCTCATTTAACAACTGCTCTACTTATATTAGGCTCTGAAATGTAAAATGTTCATAAAGCTCCGATTTATTATGTCACACATGGACTTTTCCCTGACAATATGGATAGTGTAAGTTATATAAACACGGATAGCGATTTCACTAAAACATTACTGTAATGGAGGAAAAAGTTACAAAGGAAAATGGTCATTTGCAATTCCAGCAGATTTTTGCGGAAAATATTACACCAAACACGTCTGGTGTTCATGGAAACTGTTTGTAAGAATTGTAACTGTTTATACAGTTTATTGAGTGTAAATGTTTATAACGACATCATCGTAACTGTTTATTACAATTTATTTGAGTACAGTGAAGTGTGCTATAGCAAAAATATATTTCCAAGAAATTCACACAAAAAATTCTCATAAAGTCAAAAACCAAATTGCAATTTTATCAGAGAAGTGATGCGTGATTAGAAACAGATTTTAGACTTCAAACTTTGAATAATTAGCATGATTAGACCTTATATTTGAAATCAGCACATTCAAATTAGTATAAAACAGATATTGAATTCCATCAATTTTTTCATTGGTACAGAGCAGTGTTATTAATAAATTGTTATATTTTGCGACCAAAAGCTTATGAATTTCAGTTTATCTTATACATTATTTGTTTTTCTTCATTTTTAACTTAACACTGTTTATAAAAATATATAGTATCTAAATTTGAATAAGCTAATGAATATTATTATTATTAGTGCACATAGTTACGCATAGTTACGCATTGTTCGTATTGTTACTTACGGTTCTGTTTTCTGTAAAATACATTACTTTTTAGTTTTTAAGTAGTTTCTAGACATTTTTTATGCGTGGTTATATGTTCCGTGCGTTCCTGTAAGTAAGGTCAGCAAGCGAATTAGAGCTGATATACTTTTATTTTTAAGAAGAATTGATGTTGTTCATTGTTTAAAATAAAAATATAAATAATCGTTTGTTTGTTGCTGGTTGTTTTTATTTTTCTTATTTTTATAGCCTGTTTTCATTTTTTAGAAGAAGTTAGAAATAAAATGTTTAGTAAAATAGTTTTTTTGGTACAATCTAAATATGATGAATACTGTAAGTTATCTAATCTTCTAAATATGAATACTGTAATTTAATAGTGTTAGTGTCGTTTCACTTTCTATTTTAATCAAGATCTTTCTAGGCTTTTCTAATAGCGTTTCTTTACTCCAGGCGGTCTTTCAAGCATGGTCTTCCAGCCGATTAGAGCTGATAAATTTTTAGTTTTAAGTGGAATTGATGTAGTTCAATGTTTAAAAACTAAAATTTGTTTGCTGTTCGTTGTTTTGATTTTTATTTTTTTTTTTAGAAGAAGTTAGACCTAAAATTACTGGTAAAATAGTTTTTTTTAGTACAATGTTTCTTTTTTAGTAAAGTGTTTCAGTTTTATCTTCATTCTTTTTAGATCATTTTAAGCAAGTATTGTTTCATTTTTTAGAGCAGTAAGAAGGAGCTGAAGGCCTTTTTAGTAAGTATATAGTGTATAGTAGTTTATTTATAGTTTATATTAGTAACATAGTTATATTAGTTTATTTATAGTTTATATTAGTTTATATAGTATATAGTAGTTTATTTATAGTTTATATTAGTAAGTTTATTTATAGTTTATATTAGTTCAAGTTTATTTATGGTTTATATTAGTAAGTTTATTTATAGATTATAGATTAGGATTAATGAGAATAAAATTTTTTTTAGACCGCCAAGCTGACAGCGACTTAAGTAAGTTTTATTATTTACATTTTATTTGAGTACGAATGTACCATTCGCAATTTTATTGTATGTAATTTTATCTCAATTTTTATTTTTAGACAGACAGAAAGAACTTAGTAATGACTTAGATTTTGTAGATTTAAAAGCTTCTTTTAAATATTCTTTTAAATCATTGAATATGTTTTATACATTTTAATAAATTTTGTCATTTAGGTGTGGTAGCATCATCAGTTGGTGCATCAGCAGCTGGTGCATAAGCAAATAGTAATGTCTTTTATTTTATTTTAAAAAGAATCAATAAACATTGTTTATATAAACATAATCATCAGGATAAATTAGATAAGATAGATAAAATAGCTTTTTTATTTAATATTTTTTATTTAGCTATAACTTCAGTTGCATTAGCCACAGCAGGTAACTTAGTACATTTATTTTAATATACTTGAATTACATTTGTTACTCAACTTTCCAAGCAATAAATATTGTTTATTTCAACATTATCGTCAAGATTATATAAATAAACTTTTTATATGATAATTTATTTTAGTTGCTTCTGAATCAACTTTAAATAATGGCAACTCATTAATTTTTATTTTATTAAAGATAAATGCAGATAGAAAAATGTAAGTTGGAAATTTTTTTAGATTTAAAAGCGGTAAGCTTTTTTCTAAAGGTTCTTTCTATTTTTGGATTAAATCCACTATCGCTACGTTTGTTCAATTTTTATATAATGTACTTTAATAATTTTTGTCATTTTATGGTTTGTTACTTTTCTGTTTTTTATTTAATAAAAAAACAAGCAATAAATATCATTTTCATTTTGCTTCATCGACTTCATTATTTAGGTACTGTATAAGTTTCTATTGGTAGTTTTTCACTTAGGTAAAGTACAGAGCAACAAATTGGTAAAAACACTTATCTAATTTTTTCTTTCTTCTACACAGTGTTTTACCATCAGTAGTATAGAATCTTCAAAGTGATCTACTAAGCTAAAGGTAGATAGGTATCAAATAAATACGATACTTCAAGGTTATTTCTTATAAAATAAAAGCCTCCATTTTACATATTTTCAATTAACAACAAGAAGCCGTAAAATTGGGCCGTCTTAAAAATAATATACACAAATAAGTTCCTGGAGGATACAACACTCCCCCGCCTTTAATGTTTTATTACAAGAGGAATGTTATTTTCATTTACAAATGTTACTTTGAGTTCATTAATGCCTTCTTTTTGATTCGCGTATTCAACAGGAACAAGTTTATTTATGGGTCTATTTACATGTCTGAACGATCCATCTCCTTGTAAGTACTTTACTGTTGCCGCACGTGAACAACCATCACTTGATGCCAAGATTTTTTCAACTTTTGCAGTCTTCCAGAGCAAACGTGATTTCTTATCTTCTTCTATCAAAACAATGTCGCCGATATTTATTTGCACACTACCAATACTTCGTTTAGATTTATGGAACTCCCTCAGCTCTGTTAGGTACTCACTCTTCCATCGTTTAATAAAATGTTCAAGTACTGTTTGTAAATGATTATATCGTTTATTTAAGTCATGTTCAATATTACTATCACTATTAACACCATTTAAGTTTAACTTTCGCCCAAAGACAAGATGATTTGGTGTTAAGGCTTCCACGCAAGGTTCGTTATATACAAAGGTTAGGGGTCGATTGTTAATTACAGTTTCTATTTCTTGCAACAATGTTAGCATTTGTTCATAGTTTAAACGAGCTTTACCAACGACTTTCTTTAGACATCGTTTTACCATTCTTATCATTCTTTCAAACAACCCACCCCACCACGGGGCAGCTGGGACATTAAATTGCCAATCGATCGATTTGTTGCTTGCAAAGAGTTGTGTTTGTTCAGCAACAAATTGTGTACCATTATCAGATAGAATTTTGCTTGGAACGCCTCTTCTAGCAAAGAAACGTCTTAGTCCACGAATACACGATGTAGATGAAAGATCGGAAACCAAATCCAAGCAAATAGAACGGGTACTAGCACAGGTAAACAAAAATATCCACCCATTAAACATAGTGTCACAGTCTCCATAAATATTCTTGACAAAAACAGGACCAGCATAATCAACAGCAGTATGCATAAATGGGTAATCATCACATAAACGACTCAAGGGTAAGGGTGGAGAAGGAGGATACATATAAGGCTTTCCCTCAAAATACTGACACAGGAAACACTTTAAAATTATGTTGCGAACCAGTTGTCTACACTGAGGAATCCAAAACTTAGTCCTCAGCTCTGTAAGAGTCTCTTTTAAGCCATTGTGCTTCACCAACTTATGGAAATAAACAATCAATAACTTAGACAGCTGACTGCTACGAGGAACAAAAATCGGAAATTTAGCTTCTTTTGGAATTGGAGCATTCTGCATTCTTCCATGACATCGAACAACTCCATCAATCTCTTGAAGTCCAAGATCTCTTCTGAACTGTTTGTAATTTTTGCTTTTCATGACATCACGTTGTTCATATCGCACCCAAAGTATCTTTGCGCATTCAATTTCATCAGCAGATAATGTTGGCGTCATTGTTACATGAGTCTTCTGAACATGACTCTTTAAATTGTTTACAAATCGCAGAATCCAGCCTGTTACTCTGTTTAATCGTTCATAACTACTAAAACGCTCAATATCAATAAACTCAAGATTAATGTCAATGGAGTTTGTGGCAGCGACTAAACACAAGTTATTTTCATTATCTGTATGTTCAATTAAATTGTAAGAGGGCCATGGAACTGAAACGTCATTAAGATAATCAGGACCATTAAACCAAATGTCATGATCAATAATATATTTGAAGGAGCATCCACGGGATATAATATCAGCAGGATTTCGTGAAGTTTCCACATAATGCCAAAACTGAATAGGAAATAAATCACGAATTTGTATCAATCGATTTTGCACAAATGTTTCATAAGTTTGATTCGTATTATTCAACCAATGAAGGCAGATAGTGGAATCTGTCCAACAGAAAATGTCATCAATGTTCAAGTTTTTAAGTTCTTTTCTCACAGTAGACATCAGAGAGGATAATAAAGCCATTGCTCTTAACTCCAGTCTTGGAATAGTTGATTTATTTATGGGGGCCACTCTAGATTTTGAGGCAATAAGCGAGACAAAACATTGTGATTCATTAACAATACATCTAAGATAGATACAACAACCAAATGCTTTTAGACTTGCATCGGCAAAGGCATGAAACTCAAGTTTAATATTAGTGTTGGATAAGTAAGAGTCAGTTAAAATCCATCGAGGCAAAGATAATTTATTTAATGAACGAAAATCTAGTATGATGTCGTTCCACTCATCTAAAGTAGATCCAAATAACAAGTCATCCCAAGAAAATTTTTCAACACACAATCTCTGAAAGAAGCACTTACATCTGACAACGATAGGATTAATAATTCCCATTGGGTCAAAAATACTGGCAATAAATTTCATAACATCTCTTTTTGTAGGAATTTTTTTAACGGTTTCAAGAATATCATTAAATGAATATGTCAATTCGTCCAAATCTTTATCCCATGCTTGACCAAGAACTTTGGTTGTATTATTTCGTTCATAATTATTTGACTGAATCTTTTGTTCGAGTTCGACTGAGTTTGATTCAAACTTTCGAAGATTGAAGTTTGCTTCTTGCAAATAATTTCTAGCTTTATTGAAGAACTCTAAGCATTGGTTTAAATCATTGCTTCCAGAGTTTAAGTCATCAACATGTAAAGAAAGCAACATCTTTTCAACAAATTCTTGATCAATTTCAGTGTATTTTTGAAGGTGAGTCACTAATGTTGCACTGAGTAGGAATGGCGACGACGTTACGCCAAACAGAACTCTGCATAAACGATACGTAACAATTGGAGATGACAAAAGGTCTTGTCCATTTTCAGAATCAAGATTGTCAACCCATAAAAATCGAACAAAATCTCTATCTTTTTCTTTTAAGGATATTTGCAAAAATGCTTTTTCAATGTCTGAGATGAATGCATACTTGTTACATCGAAATCGCAAGAGTACACCAAATAAAGAGGTTGTTAAGCTTGGACCTGCATTTAAACAGTCATTTAAGGATGGTCCATCAATAGTTGCACTAGCATCAAAGACCATACGAACTTTAGTAGTACTTTTGTCATCTCTTATTACAGGGCGATGTGGTAGATAATGTACGTCTCCATAACTAATTTCATGATTGTTTACTTTTTCAATGACACCTTGAGTTAACTGTTCTTTTATAATCGCATTGTAGCTTGTAAGCAGTTTGTTGTCTTTGCTGAGTTTTTTAAGAACAGGTGCCAGGCGTTTGATGCAATAAGTGTAATTATCACTAATTAAATCATGGTTGAGTTTAAATGGTAACCCAACTTCGTAGCGATTAGAATGTTTATTAAATTGAATTTCATTTTTAAAGTTCTCATACACTAAGTTGTTAATGTCAGATCTTGTTGTTCCTATAGTTTCAGAATCCCAAAAGGATGACATAGAATTGTGAAAAACAGTTTTATCATTGCAGAATTCAGAAGCAATTTCTAAAATATGAGAGTGAAACACACCACAACTATCTGAAATGCCAAAAATATTTCCACTCAATAAAAAACCAACTTTGGATTTAATAGCAACAGGACCCTCAATACCTCTAATTATCTCATTATCTACAATGGACCAGTAGAAATCAGCACCAATAAGGATATCAACACGAACATTTCCTTCAGCAAAATGACTGTCTGCCAACCTCAAATCTTTTAAATGGCTGTAATTCTCAATAGCAAACTTTATGTTTTGACCATTAATGGGAGCACATATATCCTTCACAAAACATGAAATGGGAATGCGAGCACCATTTATATCAAGAACACAGAATTGGACCTTCTCTAAATTTTCAGTGATACACTGATTTCCAAATGTTTTAATAGATATTTTCTTTTGATCAATTGTTTCTAAATGAAGTCTTTCTCGAATAGAGGGTGAAACATAACTCAATTGGGAGCAACTATCGAATAGAATTCTGCAATTACGTAATTCAGTGGTACCAGATATTATAGTAACTAAAGCAGTCTGTAACAATACTGAATTTCCTTTTGATACTCCAGCAACAGACGTTAGTTGGTTGTCTGGTAGTCGGAGCTGATTTTTCTTGTCACACATGGCTGAATGATGTCTCTCTGAACATTCATAACACTTTATGCGAGATAAACATTTGGAAGAAATATGTCCAATACGTAAACAAATGAAGCAACGTTTTTTGTCTTTTAATATTTTCCTTCTTGCATCTAATTGTGTTACAGACATGCATTGTTGGGATAAATGATTCTTGCTACAGAAGGCACACTTAAAACTTTCATTTTTTTCAAGATGTTTATTATAAGAAGTGCTATAGTTTTTTATATTGTTATATGAGGAGCTTGAATGCAATGTCTCAATAGATAAGGGTCTTCGATCATAAGCAGAAGCATTTGAAATTGACTTTTCATGCGCTTGAAGTTCAGATTTAAAAATTTCAAGAATTGTTTTTATATCCCAAGAGTCACAGCCTTGAAATTGTCTTGAGATAATGAGATTTAATTCTTCAGGTAATTTTTGCATGAGAATTGGTACAAGCAAAGGACCATACATTGAAGAGGTTATATCCAAATTCTCTAAACTACGTATTTGAATTTCTAGATTGTCATAGGTTTTTCGAAGCTTTGATACGTCTCTAATATCAATAACTTTATCTAATGAAAGTAAAGAGGTCATGTGAGCTGATATGAGTAGTTGTTTATTATTGTACCGCTCTTTAAGTAGGTTCATGGCAACATCAAAATTGCTATTAGTTAAAGCAAGACCTTTAATAGTAGAAGATGCCTGTCCTTCAACTAAACTGCGAAGATATGTCAACTTTTGAATGCCAGATAAATCATTGTTATTGGCAATTGCACATTCAAAGTTCTCATAAAATGACAACCAATTTTCAGGCTGTCCATTAAATGGTTTTAGGTTTATTTTTGGTAATTTGACTGAGTATGATTTTGACTGACTAGAAGTACTTGCATTTGCATCAGATTTAGAACTATTTACTTTTTCAATGAACTTTGTTATTAATAAAATGTTCTTACGAAAGTAGACACTGAACTCAGTAGAAGTTTCTTCCTCAAATTCTAACTCAGCATCGTCCTCAATTTGGTACATAATTTCGTCATTAAACTGTTCAATTTTTTTAAATTTTTCAACTAACGTATCTTGAAAACTAGATAGGCTTTCAGCAGCATCTTCAACAGAATCATAAGTGTTAATACAAGAAAAAGCTTTTTCAAACAATTTTTTAATAGAATTAATACTAGTCGTGCGAAATCGACGTTTATTGGCAAGAGACATTATACATAAATATGTAAACAGGTTTATACTCAATGATATGCAATAAGGATTTTAAATTTTAAACATGTGACAAACTTTAATCCGCTTAAATCTTTGTAATCACTAATAACACAGCTTTAAAAAAGTTCAATGTAAATAATATCTCTCTCCGTGGGCTCCAATATAGAATCTTCAAAGTGATCTACTAAGCTAAAGGTAGATAGGTATCAAATAAATACGATACTTCAAGGTTATTTCTTATAAAATAAAAGCCTCCATTTTACATATTTTCAATTAACAACAAGAAGCCGTAAAATTGGGCCGTCTTAAAAATAATATACACAAATAAGTTCCTGGAGGATACAACAAGTAGGTTCATCAGGAAGAATTCTTCCTGATGAACCTACTGATGGTGAAACACAGTGTAGAAGTAAGAAAAAACTAGATAAGTGTTTATACTAATATATATATATATATATATATATATATATATATATATATATATATATATATATATATATATATATATATATATATATATATATATATATTTGCTTCTTTTTTAATTTTTATTTTGTTTAATATTTTTTTTTTCTATTCTCCTTCAAAGGCGACTTGGTAAGTTAGGGATACTGTTCTTAATTTAGTTTGTAATTTAGTATAAACTATTAATGTTTTGATAAAGTCTTTTTTTACTATTTTTTTAAATTTTTCCTATGTAAATGTACTTATGTTATGTACTTATATACATGTACTTATGTAAAAAAAATTCAAATGTTCATATATTTACAATTTTTCTCCATCTAGATGAATTGTCAAATGGCAAAGGTAAAATTTCATTGAAAATATCTTATGTACGTATTTTTATTTAGCTTTTAGCAAGCAAGAATAACATTTTTTATTTTTATTTTTAGAACTTACGTATGAAGATTATAAAGTTTTTTGGCAAAAGAAGCCCGGACCTTTGACCCATCGGTCTTTTCAGAGGTGGGTTCAGTATGGGGGGACTGACCACCCTCATTTAGATGGGGAGGTCAATACCCCTCATACAGGGGTCGAAGGTCCGGTAGGATTATTAAAAACTTTCATGTCTACAACTTAAAAAATGTTATTTGTAGACATGAATGTTTTTGCGTATATAAGTATATATTTGTTTTTTGTAAATTTTGTTTTTTCTTTTGTGTACAGTAGGTATATGACAAAGAAACTTTTTTTAAAATTTTAATTTTCCTGATGTTGCATTTGATGAACTTTTACCAATAGATCACTGTTTTGAGGTTTATTTCATTGGATCACAAAAAAACCTCCCGCACCTAGCACCTCACCACTTTTAACTTTTTCAATTTTTCACTTGATTTTGTTCCTTGGTCTTACTTCCTTGTGCTTGACTTTGATTTTTAAAACTGTAAATATATAATATTGTATATTGTATAGTTGTTCATATCATTCAAACAATTTTTGTTTATTTGCAGTATTAATTTGTAAAATCTGCTGTTTTTAAAAGTAAAAAGTCAAAATCAGCAGTGGAAGCAGCTGGTGAAATGTGGACACAAAATTTGAAATCAAGCATGAAGCGCTGTCCTAATATACCACAGGTAAAACAGGATATGAGCGACAAATTGTGTAAAATGCCTTCCAACAGAGATATCGTTGGAATATTCTTGGGACTCTTTGATGAATTGAAGAGACGACATGATCAACTAACAAAAACATCCGAGGAATTGAGGAAGCGTTGGCAGAAGTTTAATTTTCCTGTTCTTTCCAAACAACAAGTGTCTGCTAATGTTGACAAACTTATCACATCATTTGAGAAACACAGAAAGCGACCAAATGCAGTATTTGAAGAAAATCTTACTCATCTGTTCGATATAACAAAACCAGATGGAAATTGGCTTTGTAGTGAGGACAAACAACTGCACAAAGTACAAATTGAATCAGATGGCAGGTTGGGATATATAACAATGAGAGTGGCTCCTATGTCAACAACACTTCCATCAAAAAGGGCCAAAACCACATCAGAACCCTCGACAAACCAAGCGGTTATCTCCGTGCCACTTTCCTGCGATAGTGAGGATTCTGAGGAAGAAGGCAGCAGTGGTGACTCTGAGGCAGTTCCAGGAGAATTTCCCAGAAAGCGTTCAACACGCCAGTCAACTATGTCTGCTGTCAGACTAGTGTCTAGTCACTCTTTGTCAACCAGAAAAACGTCGCGGGTGCTTCAAAGTCTGGCTGAGGATGACGTTTGTGTCATAACACCATCACAGTCTGGAGTCTGGCGTCGAACAATCAGAGATGCAGAACAAGTTAAGAACCGCCTCCTGGAGCTGATCTCTGAAAAGAAACTTTCTTTGCATTTTGATGGTAAGAAAATTGACAAGACTGAGTACCAAGTTGTGTGCTTGAAAAATGACAAAAGAACATTAAAACTTGGCATTTTGGTTTGTGACAGTGGATCCTCTGCAAACATATATAAAGCACTAAAGGACCTACTTGATGATTACAATGCATGGAACAGTATTCAGATAATCATGTCTGACACAACAGCTGTAAATACTGGTGGCAAGAATGGAGTTGTTGCCAAGCTTCAAAAAACATTTCGAGACAAGGGATTTGATGAACCTCAATACATCGGCTGCCAACACCACATTCTCGATCTTGTTCTACAACATGTGTTGAATTTCTTTTTTCCTATACAGTCACAGTCGCCTAACATTAACTACAAATTTATTGATGAGATTAAGGAGCATTATGATGATTTAAAAAATGCCTACAAGGGCACAGCAGTGGTAGCAGAGTATGAGAACCTTGGCTCGAGAGATGACTTTAAATTTCTTTTTCAGCTTTGTGAAGTATAAAGCTTTACAAAAATAAGGAAAAATGGCCTCGTATCAAATGGCTGCCATCACCGCACAGTGCCAGGTGGAACTCGAGAGGCATTTTTGCGCTTATTGCATTTTTCATTCTTTCAAACTGGCGAGAACAGCTGAGGATAACTTGCGATTTTGTTGCAACTACATGGTCGAGGGCCTGGTTTTCAAGCCAGCTCTATGCAGAGGCGGCTTATGAAGACCTGCTGTCAGCAATATCCCAACTTAAGTGTTCCAAAGCTGTGAAATGCTTCTCTACACACTGGAAGAAAGAACCATAATTGTTTGATGTGCCTCGATCCAACATAGTAGCCGAGAGAGCTATAAAGTTGATGGAGGACATTCGTTCTCCTTGCAGAACAAACAAATATCTTAACTGTAAGTTTATTAATACTGATACACAAATTTTATTAACATCACTACAAATGCTGTAGGACAGTGTAGGTACTCATTCTCATGTATTTCTCATGTGTATTGTATATAAAGCAGACATATTATAATTAGCAGCCTTTGGGCCGCTATGTGTTGCATGGTTATATATATACAATAAATATATATTTAACCATATGTATATAATACATACATATATATATGCATACATATATATATATATACATATATATATATATATATATATATATATATATATATATATATATATATATATATATACATATATATGTATATATATATATATATATATATATATATATATATATATATATATATATATATATATATATATATATATATGTATATAAATATATATATATATATATATATATATATATATATATATATATATATATATATATATATATATACATACATATATAAATTTTATTTTTTGTAAACAACTTTTGCTCTCCTACTGTAAGTGTAGGGTAGATTATGATGAGCATCTTAAGCGGAAATCGGAATATTTTCATATATAATTATGCTGGATCCAAAGTTTTTGTGAATAATCAGTTTTTAGGGATCTCTATTCATGATTCACTTAGATATTTGGACAACCGAAATTTTTTATTAAAAACACGGAGGTTTTAAAAAAGTAGCAAAAATGCTCATATTACCCACACCAATTGGTAATATGGGCACTTTAAATTAGATCAAAAAAGTAACATTAATTAAATTAAAAAATACTAACCTGACAATAAGAACAAAATTTTTATCAAAAACATTATCTGATTTTTGGCATAAACTTAAATTTAAAAAAAAGAGCCTAATATCTCTTACTTCTGTTTTTTAAATATATTTTGCTTTGCATAATTTATGGACAATCCCTTACTATTATATATTTAAAGTCTGTTTTCTGGTATTTTTTAGTTATATGTATATAGAAAACATGTCTGTTAATATTTACTGTAATGTGATGTTACAATAATCTTAAGCTATTTGCAAATGCTTTGCGTAATTGTTTTGATGTTATTGTTGTAATGTTTTGTGTTGATAGACAGCTTGGCTTACCTTCCCGTTGGTGTCTATCGTTAAAAACGATTACAGGTAGTTTCACTTACTGCTTTTAATCATTCACTAAAAGCCAAGATAACATTTGATATTAGTATAGTACAATTTTTGTGCTTTATTAATTTTTTTTTTTTCTTTAGTGTTATTAACTATTTTCCTCTTTGAACGAGATTAGTTAAATGAATTGGCTTTTGATTAAAAGATTTTGGTTTCAAAACAGAACACCATTATCAAAATGCTCTGGGTTCAGTAGTTTTTAAAAATCCGATTTCTATTTTGTTCTTTTTTAATTTTTACTAACTTACTTTCCTGCTAATATCGAATCACGTAAATTTTTAAATATGTTTAATCATAATCCCTATCGGTAATAACTATTTTTAATTATTTTAATATGGTTTTCTTTACAATAGGCTATGCTTGGCTCCTCGGTCCTCTAGATGGTGGCTGATATAACTCATTTTGAAAAGTGTCTTCAATGTTAATCAATTGTTTTCAATTGTCATCAATTTTTTAAAGAAAAAATTGTTTATGAAGGGTTTTTATTATATATATATATATATATATACATATATATATATATATATATATATATATATATATATTTATATATATATATATATATATATATTTTTTTTTTTTTTTTTTTTTTTACACATTTAATTACATATCATGTAGATAAATTTGTTTTAAAAAAAAGTAAACACAAGTTTAAATATACTTTTTACAACTGTTTTATATGGTTTTAACATTTGTTTTATAATCTTTTTAGCTCATGCTGGGGGAATAAAAAAATCTACTCTTTTTACTCAGCGCTTTTAGACTAATTGCTCACCTTTATGTGAGTACATTTATCGGTTTTGCTCAAATTTGTATTCACGTAAAGGATAACAATTACTTCAAAAATGTTGAGTAAAAGCAATCGCGTTCTTGAATAAAAAAATTTCTTTTCATACAAGTTGACAAGTTATATTAATAAGTTATATCAACATACAAGTTAAGGTATAATTTTTGTGAATTTTTATTTTTTAAGCTTCACTCATCACTCTTAGAAAGAAAAAGAACAGTTTGAAAAGAATTAAAAACTACTCAGTTGAAAGAAAAATTGAGAAAAAGAAAAGGGAAAATTTATTCTTGATACTTTACCTAAACAATTTTCCGCAATGTTAAAATAATTCTTGAATAATCTATGCACACAATTCAAGTCATATATATATATATATATATATATATATATATATATATATATATATATATATTATGTAAAAAAAAAATATCTACTGAATTTTTGTAGTTTTAATCAAAATAGAAAAAATGTCAATAAAATAATAAACAAAATAAATATATAATTTTTACATTATATAATAATGATATAGCTTTTTTATTGTTGCTGTAATAACAAATAATTTTTATATGACAAAAATTATATTTTTATATAAAAATTTTATTTAATTTTTAAAAATTAACTTTTACATAATAAATAGTTTAACAAATTTATTTACTTAAAGAATTGTAAAAATTTTTGCAAACTGTGTAAAAAACTGAACTCGGTTGATGATTGTTTCATGGTTGACGATTGTTTTCAACTTGCAGTTTAACAAGTGCTAGATTTTGCAAATTTAGTGCATAAAGAAGAGATCAGAACTCTTTTTTATTGTTGAACAAAGAAGAGAGTAGTTAAGGAGATTGAGCTGTATAGAAATCTTACAGTAAATCTAAAAACAATCCGTAAAAAAAACAAAAACAAGTAAAGCATTTGTTCGAAATTTCTTTTTATTATCAGTATTGATTTTACATTTTTTGTGCTATCAGTGTGACAAATTTGATAAATTGTTTGACTTTACAACTATTGCAAATAATTATTTCTAAAAAGTTAGACCTTGAAAGGCGCAAGCAAAAAACTTTAAAACTAATTTAAAAAAAAAACATGAGATGGATGATAATTAACGGAGTTTGAGGAGGTTTAAGATAAACATTGCTTTATTAAACAATATTTTTGGTCTTAACAGTCAAGAGATCAACAAATAAGGTTTACATAAATTTTAAAAACAGAAAGTTAGATTCCATTTCAAAAATCAAAACGTTATTTTTTGTCGCTTGTTTGTAATATACTGGTAATTTCGTCACCTACGTCTCCCCGTTTTTTAGGTTTTTCTTTTTCTTTGCTTGCATAGGCAATACAATCACCAGTACCTGCTTTTAATCATATAATTCTAATAAATAATGCTTTAAGACACAAACCTTTGATTAAAGATTACTCTTTTAGAAAAAAATTTGTTTAAGAACAAACCTTTAAATCCAATTAACTTCTTTTTCTCTTTTTTCTTAATAATTAACTTAAAAAACAAATACAAAACTGTCTGAAAATTTTTTTAGTATTTATAGA